>NC_090811.1:25328964-25628964 GCF_036512215.1 Solanum lycopersicum | reverse complement strand
CTTGGTTAGCTTTGGAAACAAAGTGATTGTTGACGATATGAGCTTGAGCCGTCCTAAGTTGGGTCAAGTTCATTGGGGAATCCCTCAAATCCATGTTAGTCGTATATCCTTCAACAAAAGGAGCTTGAGGCATAGGAGACACTTGAGGCTCTTGAGGTTCCAGAGGTACTTGAGGTTCTAGAAGGGGAACCTCCTCATTCTCTTCCTCTAGACCAACAATAGGGACTTGTTCAACATGGGGAGGGATCCTCTCATTAGCTACACCGCCCTCCTCCCTTCTAGTATTTGATCTCCTCATATTCAAGTCCTATAAACACAAAGAGAGGAGGTTAAGAGAAGACACCATATATGACTCAACTCTAAGCACGACATTAGAATAGAGAAGAAAGTGAAACTTCTATCATTCTATAGACTCTTCTCCATGGATGTGTCGCGACTCACACCAATGACAAACATACTACTACACGTATCTTGTGAAACTTTTAGAACCTTAACTATTACCCATAATCTAATGCTATGATACCTAGTTTTTCATGACCCGAAAGAACCCCCTACAGTTAGAAGGAACCCTCATTTCCTGATCGGGCGTACTTGACCTTTTGGGTTCTTGTACATGCCCTTCAACTACCATTCATTACATAAGACATCAAAAGTAGTGTGTAATTAAATCTTTTCACGAGTAAATTAATAAGAATGAAATCTTTCATAAATACTTAAGAAATCTCATCTTCACAAGATAAACTTAAGACACAACATATAATATATTAGGGACACGACCCTTTACATTTAAATCAAACACAAGTTAAGTCCTAATAATAAAACTAGGAAACAATAGACTATGTCCTCAAATATATGAGGACAAACCAATTCTTGGGAGAGTTAATTTCCCAAGCTTTGCCTTTGAATCTTTCAAAAAGTATTCAACCTATACTTATAAGGTATAGAAAAGTATGGGTTTAGTACAATTAGTGTACTAAGTATGGCTTATACAAAAACATGTGAAAAGAGACATTTTTGTAAAATAACCTTTTTGTGCAATTGAAGTAAAATATTCAAGGATATAGAAGCAAAACATCGAAAGGAAAATCATTTAACACATGGAGATGGATTTCCATAATTGTCCACAAAAGAGGAACTTTTACAGTAACTTTCCAAAAATATTATAGTGAAATAAAAAAACAACACTTAGAACGAGCTATTTTTAACCATCACAATGAATCACTTAAGGCATGAACAATGAATTATTTTATTCTAAATAAGTGAACTTCCAAGGCCAAGCGAAAGAGAACATGAAGTCATTTTCGTAAGAGTTTCCCTACCTTGCGATTATCCTAAGACTAACTAAGCTAAGACATGAAGGGCGTATGCATATGCCTCCATCAATACACTCCAAACCAATCCTCAAGCCCCTCAAATAATGGCAAGACATTACATGAAACACAACAAACCACCAAAGTCTTCCTATTCAGAATTCTTACTTAGTGCAATGAGTAGATAGCCACTCATACCACCACCTACTCTATGTAGTACATTATTTTAGAAGGTTTGGGACCAAGTCTTCCCTTTCGGAAGGTCCTACATAGTTCAATGAGTAGATGACGTCCCATATCACCACCTATCATAAGTAGTACGTTCCTTTAGAAGACATAGGTCAATCAATTATTTTGTGGAGGGTTAGATTAACAGACATAGACAATGAGAGCTACACATGGAATCTCGACATTAACCCCTATCAGATGGGAGATCCTCACTTGCCTAGAGTAAGGTCATTCTTTTTAGCTTTTACATGGCATTCCCAAAGTCTACATCTATACGGGCGAACAGTTAAGGGAAAAGGAAAATTTGTTCTAAGTAAATCATTATTTATTCACGAAGAGTACTCATCTCAAGAGGTACATTAAAATACAAAATCTCATCTCATGAAGTATAACAACCTCTTATTCATATCCTCTCTGTTCTAGACATAACCCCCATGGATTCTAAATACTTTAAACTATAGGTTAAGGATATCTAGTGAACACCACATCTCAACTGACGAAGGGCATTCATCCTTCGACCTCTCTTAGAAAACTCTTATAATGTATTGAGGTTGCTACTAAACACTTCATCTAAACTCACGAAGAGTTTCCACCTCAAAGATCCTCTTTTTAGTCAATTAATTTTCATAGATTCATTTAAGGTGTGTGTGTGAACTTGTGAGCAATCTTTCATATAAACATCATTTCACTACCATTAGCTTCTATACATGCGTTAGTCCTACATTCATAAATTTACACACTTTACATGCTTTACAAGTTATATACTTTTCCTAGGCATAGTCTAAGCCAAACTTGCTATTCAACTTCATAAAACACAAGACAAGACTTATCTTCAATATCGCTTCTTTTCATATGATAGACCTTCAAAACCACACTGACAAAACATACTAAATAATATCAATTCATCAAATAAACAGTGCCACCATGAAAGTGGACCAGACCACTCAAAAACAATTTACAATAAGAACTATTCAATACAAGAAACTCACCATTTGACCAAGCCATTATCAAATATAATTATTTTCTCAATATTTTTTCATAATAAGTCTTTTAGTTCAGTATCTAAACAAAAACAACAAAATAAGAAAACCAAAGTTCATACCTTACCCAAACATGTTCATTTAACCCATTTCATAAGCTAAAAGTTTGAAGTATGCATATAAAAGAGTTCATTTTGTTTTTAACATGAAAATCATTAATTAATACAAGAATAAATATAGTTAAATCATTAGAATAGTTTTACAAGAAGAACCATGCTTAAAATCAAAGATTAAAGGAAATAGAGTTCGGAAACCCATTTGAAATCTTTTGGAAATGACTTCCTTAATGGAAGAGGGTTAAAGGATGGATACAATATATCAAAGAGAAGTAAACACACTAATTTTTGATGAATACACACCTAAAAACCAGGCCTCCTTGCCTTCCTTGAGTCTTAGCTACAATGGTGACTTTGAGAGAGTTTTCTTTAGAGAGGTAGTTGTAATATTTGAACAGAGGGGTCTTGTCTAGGTCTTGGGATTAATCTAACTTAATATTACTTTAAAACCCTAAAAATATCATCCTAGGGTCCTAAAAGACATGGGATTAATTTACACAGAACACCCCAAGTAAGCAGCAAGCATGCAGCAGCTTTAGGAGGTGCCATTCTACGACCCAAGCTACCGGGCATCGTTTGATTGACAGCCCGTGTTGCTGAGCGTCGATGGCTTCAGAGACTCATTTAATGGGGCGATATACTTCCTACTAAGTATGTGACGACTCTCCTTAGTCAACGGTGCGTCGATGGGCCTATACCCAGCAGACTGTCTCGTCGATTGTGCAATGGTCTAGGTAGTTTTGTCCAAGTCTTGGGCCCTTCATCTAGGGCCCCTTGTGGGTCCTAGGTGGGGTCGTCCCCGGAATGTAAACCCCTAAACTATGTCTTCTAGGTATTAGGAACACCTCAAATCAGTTTCAAGTAAAACAAACACGTAAACTCACTCAAACACAACAAGATGCAAGAACACTTTCTAAGGCACACCTTCTGAATGCCATAGACGTTCTTTGACGTTTGACCTCCAACATAACAAAACTTCACACACTTCCTTTGAACACTAAAGTAACTCATTCTATAACAAAATTAAATCAAAAAACACTTGCAAGTTCATTTTGGGGCGTTACAGACCCTCCATACTAAATTCTACCTATTCAAAGTATTTTCCGAAGTTTTGGATTTCATATTACCCTCCGAAACCTTCACTAAACATAGGGACGTTAACGTAGTTGAATTTTGGTAGTTTCCGTACATTAATGCTTTTCCTTAATCCTATGGATCCAATACTTCTCAAACAAGTTTTTTATACTTACTTAGTTCTAAAATCAGTATTTCTGAACATATTAGAATCTATTATAGTTCATGGATTTCCGGGATGTTACACCTTAAGAACATTCGTTCGCGAATGACACCTTAAACCTTATATTGGGAAAATAAAAAGGATTCAAGACTAGCAATCAACCACAAACAAAATTATAATGATTCACAGATCATAGGAGGATATTTCAACTCCCTTTAACATAAAAACATAGCATAAACGAAAAGGAACTTAATCTACACGTACCAAAAAAAGGCTCAATTTTTCGTATCGCTTAAGGAGTTGTACTACCATATCCATTTTAGTATGAGCACAAAATGAACATTAAAAGGTGACATGCTGATTTCTTATCAAAAACACATCAACATGCTCATTATAAGCTTCCTTGATTACTTATAGTACACAACACACTCAAGTGAAAGCTAACTTAATAAAATATTTCATGAAAAGACAAGAACACAACCTAGGCATGAAATTATACCATAATATGCACATATTGCGAAAAAAATGAGAATTCCAACATTACTAAAAATAGGCATATAAGGAATTACTTACCTTAATCTTGGCTAGGAGTAAGGGGAAAAATAAGAGGATAGCGGGTCATCATATCGGCCTCGGCCTCCCATGTGGCACCCTCAACAACGTGGTTCCTCCATTTGTAGTACTTTCACGGAGGCTACCCCCTTTTTCCTCAACATCTTAACTCGGGTATCAAAAATTTTAACCGGGACCTCTTCACAAGAAAGGTACTCTCTTAACCCTAAACCTTCTAGAGGAAGAATTGACACCGATCACCTATATACTTCTTAAGCATAGAAACATGGAACACCAGATGAATCATGGCCAACTAATTTGGAAACCTCAACTCATAGAAAACAATCCCAACTCCGTTCAAATTTTCATACGACCCCACATAATGGGCAGTAAATTTCCCCTCATTTCCAAACCTCATCACCCTTTTCATTGGTGAAATTTTCTAATAGACCCAATCTCCTACTTCGAATTCAAGGTCTCTCTTTCTATTATAGTCATAAGACCTTTGCTGACTAAAAGTCATTTTCAACCTCTCCCTTATGACTAGAACTTTCTCCATGGCTTCAAACACGAACTCAGGACCATGAAAAGCAAACTCACGAACATCAAACCATCTAATCGAGGACCGACACTTTATACCATAAAGCGCTTCAAAAGGTGCCATACCGATACTTTCATGGTAGATCTTGATGTAGAAAAACTCAATTAGCGGTAGGTGATCGTCCCAATTTCCCTTGAAATCAATCACACAAGCCCTCTACATATTTTTTAGAGTTAAAATAGTGCGCTCCGTTTTTCCATACTTTTGAGAGTGGAAAGTGGTGCTATGCTTTATTCGAATACTAGGTCCATCTTTGAAAGATTTCCAAAAATGTAAAGTGAATTAAGTTCCCCTATCTGAAATAATGAACAATGGGACCCCAAGCAACTTCATGATTTCCTTAACATACAATTTAGCATATTCTCCCGATGTGTAAGAAACCTTTACAGGATTAAAGTGGGCTGGCTTGGTCAATCTATCCACTATGACCCATTTTGACTCATGTTATCGACGTGTTCGAGAAATCCCTACCAAAAATTCCATGTTGACGTCTTCCCACTTCAAAGTAGGGATATCAATATCTTTTGTTAGACAAGGCGGGCCTTGTGCTCAACTTTGATTTGTTGAAAATTTCCAAACCTCGACATGAACGTAGCTACCTCTCTTTTAATTCCATTCCACCAATATATATTAAACAAGTCACGATACATCTTTGTGGACCCCGGATAGATGGAGTATAGGGAGCCATGAGCCTCATCCATGATGTTCTCCCTCAGACCATCCACATGTGCTACACATAATATTCCTTGGTACCTAAGTACCCCATCCTCCCCTTGGTAGTATGATTCATTATTCTTTCTAAGGACCAACTCCCTAAACTCAATCAATAAGGGATCAATACATTCCTTAGATTTCACATCCACCAATAAAGATGACTCTGAGTTGTGACAAGTGATAATACGACCCTTTGAAGACTCTTTTAATTGGACTCTCAACCATGACAACCGATGAACATCCTTCACTAATTCTTTCTTCTCGTCAAGCATATGAGCCACACTACGACTCAAAGCATCCTCCACTAATTAGCTTCACCGGGATGGTAAATAACACTCATATCATAGTATTTTAGAAGCTCTAACCATCTTCATTGGTATAAATTCAAGTATCTTTGGGTGAACACATATTCTAGACTCTTTTGATCCATGAACACGTCAACATGCTCCCCATATAGATAGTGTGTCCAAATATTTAGAGAAAATACCATGACTGCAAGCTCAAGGTTGAGTGTTGGATAATTATTTTCATGTGGTTTAAGTTTTCTAGAGGCATACAGAATGAATTTTCCATGTTTCATGAGTACACATCCTACACCCACATGAGAGACATCACAATATACCACAAACACATCGATACCCTCCGGTAAGGTAAATAGAGGAGCGGAGGTGATTCCATATTTAAATAATTGAAATCTCTTCTCACAAGATTCCGACCATTCAAACTTGGACTTTTTTCAGGTTAAGGTCATTAAAGGAGATGCGATAGATGAAAATCCTCAATAAAGCTACTATAGTAACCGGCCAACCCTAAGAAACTCTAAATGTTTGTAGAACTCAAAGGTCTAGGACAATTTTTTACCACTTTTGTTTTCCTCGGATTTACCTATACCCCTTCAATAAAGACATGTTCCCAAGAAATGCAATTGACCTCAACCAAAACTAACACTTACTAAACTTATCAAAAAGTTGGTTATACTGGCGAACTTGCAAAACTATCTTCAAATGTCTCATATGATCACTTTCACTCCTAGAGTGTATAAAAATGTCATCAATGAAGACAATCACAAACAAATCAATATACATCATAAAAACTCGATTCATTAGGTCTAAGAAAGCCGCCAGGGCATTAGTTAGACCAAGCAATATAACTATGGAATTCAAAGTGACCATATCTTGTTTGGACTACCATTTTGAGAATATCAACATCACTCACACTACCTGACCTCCAGTAAATCATTGAAAAATATGTAGCTCCTTGGAGTTTATAAAATAAGTCATTAATCCAAGAGAGCGTGTACTTACTCTTTATAGTGACTTTATTTAATTGACGATAGTAGATACACATTCTAAACGACCCATCCTTCTTCTTTACCAACAATGTTGCAGCACCCCACGGCGATACTGTAGGTTGAGTAAATCCCTTATCTAAGAAATCTTTGAGTTGAGCCTTTATCTCCTTCAATTCTGTCAGAGCCATCCGATAAAAATGGATTGAAGTAGGTTGTGTATCTAGCAACAAGTCTATGCCAAAGTCATCTCCCGTTCGGGAGGAATTCGTGAAAGGTCATAGTGAAAGACCTCTAAAAATTCCCTCACTACGGGTACCGACTGAGTTGGGGGGACCTCAGATTCAAGATCCATGACTCTTACTTTATGGTATAGACAACCCTTTGCAATAAATTTTCAAGCATGCAACTAATCCATACCAAAAATATCAATAATGGGTTTGAGTTTCCTTTCTTCCACTCAAAAATGGGTTCATTTGGGAATTGAAATTTTAGTATCCTTGTCCTATAATCAATAGAGTCCAAGAAATCATGCAACCAATCCATACCCAAAATAACATCAAAATCTAGGATATTAATTTCTATCAAGTCAACTAATGTTATTCTGTTGGGCACAGAAATAGTAATACCATTATAGACCCTATCAACCACCAGGGAAACAACTATCAGGGTAGAAATTGAAAAAGGTTCTTATAATATGAAGGGTTGTAAATCAAACTTAACCGCTACAAGAGGGGTCATAAATGAAAACATAGCTCCCGGATCCAACAAAGCATATACTTCAAAGGAAAGCAATTTTAACATACCGATGACCATGTCCTGTGAGATATCTTGATCATTTCGAGATGGGAGACCATAAAAGTGGTTATTCTTAGGAGCTTTTGGATTTGGAAAAGTTGCTTGACCTTGAGCATTTTCCCTTCCTGGAGACTTTATCATAGGGAAATCTCTCTTCATATGAACAGTCTTTCAACAACCGTAGCAATTACCTGTGCCAACTAGGCACTTACCATCATGCCTATTATCCCATTTTGCACAAAAAGGCTTCTCCACATAAGATCATCCACCATTCCCCTTTTTGGGCTTGGGAGTAGGAACCTTATTATTGTTGACCCTTGGAGCATTAGAAGGGCCCTTCTTGTAATACCTCCTTTTGAACCTTAGTTTGTCTTATACCTCAAAGATAGCCTTGGAAGAAATCCTTTCTTCGGTTCTTTCCTTCTTCAACTCCCTACCCACTTGCTTATGCTTTTACTCCTAAATTTGTTCGGCATGAACCATGAGGAGAGAGATGTCCTGCTAGGAATCAACATAGCCGACCTACAGTTATTAACCAAAAGATCGTATATTCCCATAACAAAACTGTTCATCTTGACTCTAGAATTCACAACCATAATCGGAGAGTAATTGGGTAGTTGAGTGAACTTGAGGCTGCACTCCTTCATGCTCATTCCATGTTGATGAAGGCTGATGAATTCTTGCATTTTCCTCTCCCTTAGCTCCAAGTGGAAGAACCTATCAAGGAAATTTATTTTGAAAGCTCCCCAAGTTATGTGGTTTTCTATAACTCGCCTTTTTATCCTTCCATTGCTCATAAAAATTGAGCTACATCTTTGAGTTGGTAGGTGGCTAGTTTTGTCTTTTATTGAGAAGAAACACCCATAGCATCAAGAACTATGAACAAGTAACCAATGAACTCTTGTATGTACTCCTCCACCTTAGAACCAAAAAAAGTAAAGGGATTCATCATTGTAAAATCCATAATCCTTGAACCAGTGGTGTTAGAATTGGGTTTCACTTGCACCCTTGCATCCCTAGTAACTAGAAAACTTAAATTAACCAATGAATGGTCGACCTTATCGCAACATTAGACATCGTCCCTTTATCGATAGAAACTTGAGAGTTTTGAAGAGCTTGAGGGGGAACCATCTCACTCAAATTCTCTTCTCCGTCCCTTTTAGCGTTGTTCCTCCTTGAATTCATTGCATATAAGTACAATAAAATTGTTAGAAGAAAGGACTAAATAGAGCTAGGACTCTGAGGCACTACCTAGGAATAATAAGAGAGTGAATGTTCTTAAGCATCACATAGTCTCTCATTCATAAGTGTGGATCGCTTCACAATTATGAAAAAAACCCTACAAAGATGTGGTTTAGTATGACATCATTCCTAATATGTACTTATACTTAATGCTTTGATACCATGTTTTTGACGACCTAGAGTACACCCTATTCGTTATCGGCGTCCTCCTCCTCTATGAGGACTAAGACAAAACCTTAGCGTTCTGCATAGAACATCATACGTAAGAAAATATGGAGAAATTAAATTTTTTTGCTTATATATAAAGGAGGTTAACATAGACCTCTACATAGGAAGCATACATAGGCTTCTCACACAAAAAAAACATACAACATATATCAATTTTATCTCATACTTCGTCTCACATTAAGACATCTATAAACTAAATCACAATAATTTTGGTATAGCCCTTAGTCTATTACAATATGCCATATTGTCTATAATAAAAGTCTCAATATGAGAGTGGAATAATTGTATCTAAATATAGACAAAACTAATAATGCTTTATAAATGACTTTATCCTCTGAAATCATGAGGACTCATTAATTGACTTAGGAAAGAGCCAAGTCTTCTTCTTCAATGAACAGGAATAACCTCACTGGATCGAAAATAAAATGTTTGGGAAAAAGAGAGAAAATATGGGTTTGTACAAGCCACATGTACTAACTATGGCTCATATGCACAAAATCATCAATGCATGAGAAACAAACAATTTAGTTGAAATTATGCTCTTATATATCTCAATATGGATATATAGAAAGAAACATAAGTCAATTCGACATAATAACAATCCATCATGTAAATGAACCAAGCAATACTTGTGTTATGTCAAAGATAAAACACAATAATCCCATCTAAGGCTAAGTATTTCATTGAGCGACCCACTTCGTACTCACAACATATTCTTATAACATGCTTATACATCAATACTTAGTCTTGGCTTATTAACATAATCACAATCATACTCATAATCATAAAAAAACACTAATAGAATCATCAAATAGGATCCCATACCCTCCCTTACCCTATGTAGAAGACTTCAAGACAACCCTTAGAAGAGTTCACATACCTAACTTATCTTTTATGTTAGGGAAATAGGTGCAATAACCGACATGAGACCATGTGAGCTACATGGAACACAAAGTTATATTGCCACACCGAAAAGAGAGGGTTAACACTTGTCTAAGGTGCAACCATTCGTACATAGCTATCTAGGTGGATCCACTGAGCTAGAGTACTATGTGGGAACATAGTTAAGGGTAAAGAAATTTTTTTCTATAAACCTTGAGTTACTAACATGGAGGTTTCGATGTCATGAGACAACACATAAATAAGGAATCCGGACTTACTAACGTGAGGAAATCCATGTGGGAAGATGGACTTACTAATGTGAGATTTCTATCTCATTAAAATGCCCTTTCTATCTTAAGAAACTATTTCCTTTAGTGATCATCATATAAAATCATACAAGTTCAAATTAGTCTCTTTTAGACCTTTAAGTAAACATCATATCATAATAGCTCATAAGTGATCACAAGTGAGAACTATCCTTTCACTTTACACACAACATCATAATCATGACAGACTACATTCAATCATAAAATGACCACATCATAACATAATTACATACTTCATAGAAGATTCATATATCGAGGGTTAAGGATGAGGGATACATATCACTAACATCACAACAACACAAGTAGCTATAACATCATTATCACATAAATAGATACACAATACATAATTGAGATCAAAGAACAATCAGGATCATACCTCATTGCCCTTTAATGGGACTTCACCCTTCAACACTAAAGAATTCACAAATAACATATGAAAATAGGGAAATTCATGAAATATTAACATAACTTAAATCAAAATAAACAAGGGGCATGTTAATCACTCTCAACAATTCACCATAATCAATCCAAGAAAGTTGGGATTTGGGGAAAGACATGGGTGAAGGGAAATATCATAAAAATTCATCAATTTACCATCAATTCATACTAAAACAACATTAATTCATAATAATTCATCACAATTAACTCATTCATTTTTGGAAAAATACCCATGTGAGGAGAAAAACCCTTGTTTTGTGGGATCTAAAACTCATTTTGTGAGCGACCTCTTGGGGAAAGGAATCCCAAGAAGGAAAGGAACCATACCTTATTGATGATAGAGTACACAAAATTTGATTGGAAAATTTGGAGGCTTGATCTTCTTCTTAGAGCTCTTTTGGTTTTCAATGGAGTTTTGAAGGAAAAGATAATTTGGGAGAGAGATTTTTTACTTCAAATTGTGGGACATGATTTTTATGTTGGAATATATCTAAACTGTATAACATCTTGAAAATCCAAGACGTTTCATAAACCCAAACATAGGTTTCGTGAGCCATAAGTATTATTTTTATGTCCATTTGCATGAATATAAGTAATTTAGGAAGTTTAAGAACCAAAACGTCCAAGAACGTCCATGACGTCCAAAAGTTAGTTCAAATGGGTGCTAGCATGCCTTAGCCTATTTGCCTATCTTTTAGGAGTCGGAAATTTACGAAAAAATTGGTGGAAGGTTTTATAAAAGGTGTCTAAGTTGTTCCATGGTCAAACATCCGATTATGACTCCCCAAGGACCGACCAAGGGCCCTTGAGGAGGACCCTTGCAGTTTGAGGCATCACTGACTGGCAGTGTGCATCGACAGGATAGCAGACGGCCTATGTGTGGACTGACGGGGCGTCGATGCCACCGTCATCCCACACTTTGTCTGGTTGATGAAAGACCTTCTCCCGCACAACCTCTGAACTTACCAATTTATGGAAGACCCTTACCTGCATTATGTCTGACCGAACTGATGGAGGTGCATCACAGAGGTAGGCTTTTTCGTCGACTGACCCACGGTCTGTGGATCGTGGTGTCGTCGGTTACACAACCAACTCCCTACACATTTTAAATTAATCTTGTTTAAATAATTAGGTGGTTTAGTGGTTACTTAGGTATTAAGGGTAGATTAATTAACAAATTTAACTCCTAAAATAAATACCCCTATCTCTCATTAATCTAAAGACAACTCACAAAATAAACTCACTTCCTTTTCTCTTCTTTCTCTCTCTACTTGAACTCATCATTGAAGACTAGCAAGGATAAGGGTTTGGGGACTGGCAAGGGACGAATTCACCATCAAGTCTTCGTCAAACGTTAAGGTGTGGGATCTAATTCACCTTTGAGATTCTTTCCTTTAAGGGTTCCTTCAAAATGGATTCCAAAAGTTGAGTATTCTTATGGGTTTCATCCAATTACGAAATTGAAGTTATAGAATGAGTTGTTGATGATTTAATTATGTTATATTGAATATACTAACATTTATTTTAACTTGATTATGGTAAATGTTGATGGTTTGGTCTAAATTGAAGAACATGTTCCTCAACCCCTAACCCTAGGTTGCAATCTTGATATATATTGTATTGTGATCATTCAATTAACTTTGTTATTGATTAGATTACTACTCGGTGGTGTTATTATGAAATTATTAAGATGAATTATAGGCATGTCATACTAGTTCCTGAGATGTGATTTAGTTTATGACATATATTATAAAATTATCATATGTATCTTGTCTTAAGCTATAATCTAGTGTTTAATTGTGTTCTAGAGATGCAATTTGACTTGTTATCTTATTGGTTATCATTGTGTTATGATGTTACTCCCCTATTTTGGTTGAGTTATGTGTTGATGGTAAGATCATGATGTTGAACTATGAGGAAGACTTGGTAAGTCTTACAATCTCTATCTTTACTTCCTGTTGTTAGTATTTGAATTTAAGTCATGATGTTGTATAGGAGTATGCCTTATACTAGGGTGATAGGGTTGTATGATGTTTAATTCAAATGTCTAAATTATTTTGTGAGGTTGATTAAGGTGTATGTGATATAAGGATGGTGAAAACTAACAATGTGCCTTGATATGCTATGAAATTCTATTGTGTTAACCTCACTTATATAAATTGTGATGAAAGGACTTATATTCATACAATTCTTATTGAGCTATTGATGATGATGATTATACAAAGGGTAGACTCTATGACCTAAACTAAGATATAATTGATAATTAATGACTTAAAGACATTTTAATAAAGGGACTTAGCTTAGCACTGAGTGAAATTGACAATGAGATTTGATGACTTCACAAAGAGGAAGTTTTCCCTATAGTTCTATATGAGATTTTGACTTCCCAAAGAGGAGTACTCATCAAATGGATTCCCATGAGAGGAGGCCCCAACTACCAAGTTGTATCAATAGGGAATATACTATATCTTAGTTCTTGACCTATGTTTCCCCCATAGGAAGACTAACTAGTGGATCCACCCAGAAACCGATGTTTATGTTTGGCTCTACTTTAGCCGGTAGACCAACTTCCATTGGTGTAAGGTTTTACGACACCGGATTCAAAAATTAGCTCATGTAGTCTATGTCTTTAAATCAAGTGCTCCTAAAAGTAAAATAATGTAATGAAGTATAAACTAACAAAGGTGACTTGAGAGGTTTAACTTAGCCTAGGTAGGGGTATTAGACTCTACCTGTGCCTTGCACTAGTTGACTTTGATGGAAGCTTTAGGAAGTTTATATTATGTATGCATATTATAATTATGTATATGATGATAACATGTTTATACTACAATAGAAATGAGTATATATATGATAATGATTATCCTCTTGATATATGTAGTTGGATTATATTGCTAAAGTTGGACATTGGTTATGTTTTCTTGTGAAGTCTACTAGGTTGAGCAACGTTATGGGGCTTAGCTTGGTTATTTCACTTGTTGACATGATAAGGATTCATGAGTAGTTGTCTTTCCTATTATGACATGATTAACTCTTATTCATTATTGTGACATTATTCCTTGATGATAGGGTTGTATTAAATCATTGTCTCAAATATGTTGGACTACATATTTTATTGTTGAGTTGGTAAGCATATTTGGTTGGTCGATATGACTTGCTTGACTTTGTATTAGGTTTTTAAAAGGGTAAAAGGGCATGTTTTGATTAAAAATCCCTTATTAGCATGTTTTGCTTCTATATGTGTATAATGTCTCATACTTAGTACATGTGGAGTACTAACCCCATTTTCTTCCCTTTATCTAATATTATAGGTTCAGGTTGTTAAAGAGTTTTGAAGGAGACATTATTGAAGACTTGGATTCTTCACTCCATCAAAGTAGGGTAGGTTCTCAACTTTCGAGGGCAATGCCATTATCTAGCTTACGAACTTGTTATGAGGTTAAAGACTTTCATTTCTTTCATTTTCAATAAAGTACTATACTTTTGTATGACCTATATGTGGTCTTGTTGGATTGATGTAAGGGCTATGCCCATATTGTGATAATCTTTTAGATGGTATCATATGTGCAATAGAAGTAGAACGATATGTAACCTTCTTATTCATAGGGTCTATATAAACTCGATAGGGCTATATATTATGTGTATGTAGAGGTCTATGTAAACCTCCATCTGGTTGTAATGAAAGATTTTAATTTTTCCACATTTTCAACTTAAGAATGTAATGACATGAGACTAAGAGGCTAGTCGTAGTCCTTAAAATAGACAATAACGTCGGTTACGTAAAGGGGGTAAACCCGGATGTAAAAAACTTGATATCAAAACATGAGGTTGAATATGATTGGGTTGTGTCTCTCTCTCTTTACCACGTCTATGTAGGTTTGTATTAATAATTGCGTAGCGCACCACACTTATGAGTAGGAACCTATGTGATGCCTAGGAATCACTCTATTTCATGAAAATCTTATACCGTGCCGATAGAGTTTACTTATGGTGTGGTTTTGCATATAATCCTAATTCTTATGCTCATAGGAAGCAGGAACACTCAAAGGAATGCGACTCGAAGACTTAAAGAGGAAATTTCCGATCCAGGATCTCCTCCTTGTGGTGATCAAGTTCCTCCAATTGAAGAAAATTCTAATGTTGACCAAGATTCGGTCAACCCTCCACCCTCTACGGATGGAGATATAAGGGATTCCCTCATTCTATTGGCTCAAGTTGCAAGCGTCCGATCCCAAGCTATGAGGTCCCAAGCCAACCAGGAGGTTGTGCCCTGTCTTCATCAGCAGTCACTACAATGGCTTCCCGTATAAGGCACTTTATTTGAATGAACCCTCCTACTTTATACGGGTCTAAGGTTGATGAAGACCCCCAAGAATTCATCGATGAAGTCTCTAAATAATTTTCGCTATGGGGTTGTCCACAAGTGAGAAGGTCGAGGTGGCCAAATAGCAACTCAAGGACGTGGCACAAGCTTGCTGTGTGCAATGGAGGAAGGATAATAGTCCATTGAGCGGTGGTCTGATGACTTGTGAGATCTTGAAGACGAATTTTCAAGATCGATTCTTTCCTAGGGAGATGAGGGAGGAAAAAGTGATGGATTTCATCAACTTCGCCATGGAGGAAGGACTATATATGAATACTCTTTGGAATTCATTAAGTTGTCCAAATATGCTCCTTCTTTTGTCTCTGATCCTAGAGACAAAATAAGATATTTTGTCATGGGAGCGTTGGAGGACTTACAATAGGAGTGACATTCAGCCATGCTACATGACAACATGAAAATCTCCCGTCTTTTGGTGCATTAAAGAAGGTAGAGAAGGCAAGGTCCAAGAGAAAGAGTAGAGATGTTAAAAGGGAAAAATCATTTGATGGAGGTTATTCAAAGAATTTGCTTGAAATACCAGACAAGCTTAGATTTAAGAAAGTCCCATACAAGTTCTTCAAGGCTCGTGTTGACAAGGGAAATAAATTGAGAGCTAAAAAGGAAGGGGTGAAAGCTCACCAAATGAGAAGCGTACATATTCCATGTACGGAATAGGTCATCTTTATGAGTACGTGGTAGGAACGGGTAATGGATTTAGTTGTGGCAAGAGCTGTCACAAGATGAGATATTATCCAAACTTGAAGGGTCAAGAGAGGGTGGGCGAGCTCAAACAAGTGGTTCTAGCTTGATTTTGATGTTATATTGGGTAAGGATATAATTGCATGCATGCTTTGCCTCCTTTGATTGTAGGATGAGTGGAGAGGTTTAACTTCCTAAATGAACCCGTTGCTGAGGTCTTATTATATCTTGTATAAAAGCGTGTAAAATGATCTCTAAAGGTTGTCTATATAATATTGTAAGAGTCCAAGATCTAGACCCCGAAATTCCTCCCATTGATTCGGGCCACATATCTTGTATAAAAGCATGTAAAATGATTTGTAAAGGTTGTCTTTATAATATTGTAAGAGTTCAAGATCTAGACCTCAAAATTCCTCCCATTGATTCGGGCCACATAGTGAGTTAATTTCTTGTGGTTTTTTTGATAATGACCTTCTCGGTATTCCTCCCAAAAGATAATTTGACTTTTGCATTAATTTGCTACCACATAAAAATTCCTTTTCAATCCCTCCTTATCGGATGGCTCCATTCGAGTGGAAGGAGTTTAAGGCTCAACTCATGGATTTACTACATAAGAGTTTTATAAGGCCTAGTATTTCTACTTAGAGAGCTCCAGTTTTATTTGTAAAGAAGAAACATTGGTCTTTGAGAATGTGAATTGATTACCGCCAACTGAACAAGGTCACTATTAAGAATAAGTAACCTGTCCTTTGGATTGACGACTTGTTTTATCAACTCTCATAGGCAAGTTACTTTTCAAAAATTTATTTGAGATCGGGGTATCACCAACTTAGGGTGAGAGTTGAGGATGTACTAAATACGGCCTTTCGGACTAGGTATGGGCACTATGAGTTCTCGGTAATGTATTTCGGTCTCACTAATGCTCTGGCAGTGTTCATGGACCTAATGAATAGAGTGTTTCGAAATTACCTAGATTCATTTGTCATTAACTTCATTGACAATATCTTCTTATATTCGAAGGATGAAGTTGATAATATAGGTCATTTAAGGGTGCTATTGCAAACCCTTAAAGAAAATCAATCGTTTGCCAAATATAGATTGTGCGTGTTTTGGTTGTGGTTTGTAACTTTTCTTGGGCATGTTATCTCAAGTAAAGGAGTTGAGGTAGACTAAACGAAAGTGGAGGCGCTGAAGAATTTGCCTAGACCATTGAATCCAACCGACATTAGGAGTTTCTTGGGTGTAGATGGATATTATCAGAGGTTCATGGATGGTTCTGCGTCCATTGCATCTCCTTTGACTACTTTGACCTAGAAGAGTTAAATATTTGAGTGGTTGGAGGCACGTGAGAAAAGTTTCCAGTTGTTGCAAGATAGGTTCACTTTCGCTCCTATGTTGAATTTATCGGAGGGTACAAAGGGTTTTGTTGTACATTGTGTCTCATCCCGAGTGGGTTTGGGGTGTGAGCTTATGCAACAAAGGGAAGTGATAGCCTATGCCTTTAGACAACATAAGGTACATGAGGGAAGTTATCCCACTCATGATCTTGGATTAGCGGTCGTAGTTTTTGCTTTTTAAATATTGATGAATTACTTGTATAGGATTGAAGTTGTCTTCTTTACCGACCATAAGAGTCTCCAAAATATGTTTACCCAAAAGTAGTTGAATCTCTGATAAAGAAGGTGGTAAGAGTTATTTTAAGACTATGGCTTAAGTGTACTTTATCAACCCGACAAGGTTAATGTGGTTGCAGATGCCCTATGTCGTATGATTATGGGTAGTGTATCCCACCTTTAGCAAGCCAAGAATGACCTAGAGAGGAAAGTTTATAGGTTGTCTAGGTTGGGTTTGATGTTGGAGAGTTCTCCGTATGGGGGTACTATAGTCCGTCATAACTTTGAGTCATCTCTAGAGTTTGAGGTGATGTTCAAACAACACCTCGATAAAACATTAATGAACTTGAAAGAATTAGCTCTCAACTTGTTAAATAAGTAATTCTCCTTAAGGGGATGGTGTGTTAAGGTACTAAGGGAGATTGTGTGTTCCCGATTTAGATAGGGTGAGGGACCGAATCCTAAAAGAAGCCCATGGGTCCCTCTACTCAATGTATTTGAGTTCGACAAAAATATACCATGACCTAAGGTAGATTTATTGGTCGGAAGGTATAAAAAGGGACATAGCAGAGTTTGTCGCTAAGTTTCCGAATTGCCAATAAGTAAAAGCCGAACAACAAAAGTCGGGTGTGTTATTACAAAATATCCAAATTCCTACTTGGATGTGGGAAGACATCAGTATGGACTTTGTAGTAGGTTTACCTCAGACTCAAAAGTCATATGATTTTATATGGGTAGTTGTGGATTGATTGACTAAGTCCACTGGCTTTATTCCCGTCGAGTCTACATATTCGGAAGATGATTATTCAAGAATCTCCATAGATGAGATTGTGTTCTGCCATGGTATTCCGTTATCCATCATATTAGATCGGGCCCCACAATTCACATCTAGATTCTATAGATTATTCAAAAAAGGGTTGGGTATTACGGTAAAGTTGAGCACCATTTTTCATCCCCACATTGATGGTCAAGTGGAGAGTACTATACAAACCCTTGAAGATATGCTTAGGACGTGCATTATTGATTTTAAAGGGAATTGGCATAAATATTTTCCTTTGGTGCAGTTTGCCTATAATAGTAGTTTTCATTCATCCATTTCCATGGCTCTCTATGAAGCCTTGTATGGTAAGGGGTGTAGGTCTCTTATTGTATGGCTTGAAGTAGGTGAGCCATCACTTCTTGGTCCTTTGGATAAAGTTCATATCACAGGAATCTGTTTCAATCTGCCTATAGTCGGCAAAACATTTATGCCGATCATAGGAGAAGGGATTTGATGTTTGAAGAAGGTGATAAGATGCATTTGAAATTTTCACCAATGAAAGGGGTTGTTAGATTTTGCAATAAATGGAAGTTGATTCCTCGTTATGTGGGTCCCTATGAAATCTTGCAAAAGGGTTGGAAAGGTTGCTTGTGAATTTCAACTTTCTTGTTAATTGCCTTTGGTTCATCCAGTTTTTTATGTTTCTATGTTGAAGAAGTGTATCGGTGATCTCGAGTCTATTCTTCCCATTGAGGGTCTTGGTATCAAGAATAACCTCTCTTATGAGGAAGTTCCTGTTCAAATTCTTGATACGCAAGTCAAGAAGTTGAGGAATAAAGAGGTGGTTCCCATAAAGGTGTTATGGAAGAATCATCTAGTTGAGGGTACAACATGGGAGGCCGAGGATGACATAAAGTCCAATTACCCTCATCTATTTTATAATTAAGGTTTTAAATTCTTTTTAATATATATAAATATGACTAAAAATTGATGTTTCTTGAATTTGGTGAAGTCTTGCCAAAATGTACATTTTGGGGTTGCATTACATTGAAGTAGTACCTCTAAAACTTGATTTTGCCTTATTGGTTTATTTGAGTTATGTTGTGCATTTCTGTATGGTGAGTAATTATGAAATTATATGTAGCATGTTGTTAAGATGAACTTTGTGCTAATTGACTCATCTAATGTATGTTGAGCTCATAAGTATTGTGAGAAGTAAATGCCTCATGACGAAGTGTTTTTGAAGCTTATGTGTGAAAATTTGCTTTTTGAAATTTTCCTTGTCGAAATGAAATGATTTATATTGATTTGATATTGTTGATTTGTTGGGATGCTAGTCCTGAGTCTATTCCTTCATTCAAAAGAGTACTAGTGTAATTTGGGGACAAATGTTCCAAAACGGGGGGGGGGGGGGGGAGATGGATAATGTAACATCTTGAAAATTCAAGACGTATCGTAAAGCCTAACATAGGTGTCGTGAGGTCTAGGTACTATTTTTAAGTCCATCTTAATTAGTATAGGTCATTTAGGAAGTTTAAGAACCAAAACGTTCAAGAACGTCCATCACATCTAAAAGTTGGTTTAAAGGGGTTCTAGCATACCTTAGCTTTTTTTACTAGCTTTTAGGAGTCGGAAATTTATGAAAAGTTTGTGGAATGGTAGTTAACAGGTTTTTAAGTTTTTCCACGGTCAAAACACCCGAGTACGACTTCCCAAGGACTGACCAAGGGCCCTTAAGGAGGACCCTTGCAGTTTGAGGTAACACTGCCAGCAATGTGCATTGACCGGACAGTAGAAAGTCCGTGTATGGACTGAAGGAGCGTCGGTGCAACCGTTGTCCCACATTTAGGCTAGTATATTAAAGCCCCTCACCCACAACCTCTTAACTTACAAACGAAGTGCAGGCTATGGTCCGTGTGTGGATCAATGGGGCATCGATGCTAGCATTGTCCCAAGCTTAAACAATGTGTAAAAGATCCCTACATGCATAGTCTCTGACCAAAAACCGATGGATGTGCATCACAGAGGTGGGCTTGGTCCGTCGACTGAACCATGGTTCGTCGATCGTGGTGTCGTCAGTGACACAACAAACTCCATGCACATTTTAAGTTAGTCTTATTTAATTAATTAGGTGGTTTAGTGGTTAGTTAGGGATTAAGAGTAGACTAATTAACTACAAATATAAATACCCCTACCCTTATTAATTTAAAGACAACTCACAAAGTAAACTCTCTTCCTAATCTCTTCTTTCTCTCTCTACTTGAACTCACCATTGAAGACTAGCAAGGATAGGTGTTTGGGGATGGAAAGGGTCAAATTAACCATCAATTCATCATAAAACGTTACAGTATGGGTGATATACCATGGTTTCACGGTATTTTTAATGCTTTTGGTTTTTGTTTATTGTGTGTCCAAAAGCTTTTTCATATTGATTTTTATATAAGTTTCTCCTTATTTGCAGGAAACCTGTCCAAAGATGAACCTTGATGTTTTGTAGCGAAGAAATACAGAAGAGACCACCCACGAAACTTATGACGGTCCGTCGACCCTGTGATGGTTAGTAGGTGGCATCTTAGTGAAGCTGCTGAAGGATGAAGGAGAAGTATGACCTTGTGTGGGATTAAGGAAGTCCACGACGGACCGTCGTAGCCACGATGGTCTGTCCTGCTTGATCATCGCTATCATCAGAGAGTAGTCCCAGTAAATATATTCCAAGAAGTTTAAGTATTATGGAATAGAGACCCTCGACGGACCGTCGTGGTTGGAACGGTCCGTCATACCTGTACTTAATGGGTAATGAACAAAGCAGAAAAATAATTTGTGAAGTATCGGATGACGGAGGCCATGACAGCCCGTCTTGACAACGACGGTCTGTCACGAGGTCCGTCGACTAAGAGGCGTTTTGACAAATTTTCAGTAATTAGAATCCTTCTTTTGTTAGTTTTTTGTTTTTATTACTAATAGTTCTAAAAACCTTATTCTTAGGGTTAGACTTTTCAATTGTAGACTCTTCGATGTTAGAATTTTTGATAGTTAGCCTATTTGATAATGTTTAGTTCTCTTGTTCAAGTATTGATGGATTAATTTCAGTAATCGTTACACTTTTAGTGGAATTTATTGTTGGTGATTTTGTTGATTAGTCAAGTGAATTTCTAGATTTTATTCATTTTCATCAAAGTAAGTGCATGAATTCTTATATTAAATATATGAATAGTGTGATTATTACTATGGGTAACTAAACTTCATAACTAGGGTTGTGGGAACCATGAGTGAATAATAAGGTACAATCTAACTAAAATAGCAATTCTAGAATAGTGTCTTGCGTGTATTAATAATTCTTACATTTAGAAGTCTTCTTAACGGATGTCCAACGTTAGAACTCGCCTTAACGCTACTTGCCTGACCAAGGAGGTAGATAATAGGAAAAGAATTATCAACACAAATTTAGTGTATACTATCTAATAGGCTAGTGTCGATTGGTACGAGGTAATAATGTAGTCAAATATCAAATACAATGCCTAATATGAGGTAAAGGTAAGAGTTAGTATAGCAACACACGTAGCCGGACCAAGGTGTTGAGTGAAATTTCTATATGCCAAACCAAGGATATAGAGATACATAACTTATCACTTTACATGCAAGATACTTAGAAAGAATTGTTATACTTAGGATTATCAAGTTAGGAACCTGTGGGGAATACTTAAACCCTAGTTACTTTTATTAATTGATTAAGCTCCAAGATTTAAAACTGTTAGTCGTTTACTTTAATTTAGTTAATTATTTTCATTAATTTAGATATAAACCCCCCTTTATTGTCTTTTATTTTCTAGGAAACTAATTGACTAAACAATAGTAATAATAGAATAAAGTTAAGTATGAACTATTTTCCTCGTGGGAACGACCCAAACCTCATTAGTTAGGTTCTTTACATGATACGAACGCTTTACTTCGTAATTGAGAAGTAAGTTTGAGCGTATCAAATTTTGGCGCCGCTGCCGGGGAGAGTAGCTTTTAGATTAACTTAAACTTATTACTAAAGTTTAGTCAATATTTTTTATTCTTGCAAAACTATCTTCTTTGTATGCCAAATACACGGAGATGAAGAGAACCCTTGTTTTCCTATGATCACAAATTAGAGATTACTCTACGCAATATGAATCGAAACATGGGTATTAACGATGATGATCCAAACTACAACATCCTAGCTCCGATTGATGTTCATGGTCAGTTATTACCCGATGATCCTGGTGAAAATAAACAGAGGGGACAAAATCTTGCTCCACGCCCTGAAGAATACTACAAAGGCTATGATAATATTGCAGACTCTGATGGAACAAGTGTATTTCCCCCTCTACCACAAGGCCACACCTTTTATGGTAACTAGTAGTCTGATGCATATGCTCAATGCTAGAGGTTTGTTTTCAGGCTACCTTCTGCGGACCCACATGCCCATATTGTTAAGGTAAGGGTAGTGTGTAAAAATTGTGTAGGGAGGGCTAATTTGGATTTGGATGTAATAGGTGTAAGAGTATCTTCTCTCACTGATGGGTGAGGCTTCTATTCTATTAACTAAGCTCCATTATAACTCAATTTTTACTTGGAACCTCCTAAGGGACGTTTTCTTAGCACGTTACTACCCGGTCTCCAAGAAACTAAATCACTAAGACAGAGTGAACAACTTTGTTGCACTACAAAGAGAGTCAGTTAGCAATTCTTAGATTGATTCACTTCTTTTTTTAGAAGTTTCCCCAATCACCGCATAGATGATGAGTCACTTAAAGAACACTTCAATCGAGATAGGATGATAATAATAAAGCGATATTGGATACTATAGAAGGTTGTTCTTATGGAGAGTTTCCTTATGCCAAGATTGCCGAAAATTTAGAAAAAATCTCCCGTAATAATAAATCTTGGAGTACTAGGAAGTCAGATACTGGAAGAAATAACTTTGCAGTGCAATCCACTCACAACCCATCCGCATATAAGATTAGTGAAGAGATTGCTCAAATGAGAACTGAACTTGGGTTAGTATTAAGACATGTCACTGGGTTGCAGAAAAGCTAAACGCAGTTAACTACTTGTCTAAACCACCACAACCAAATGATGAATGTTATTATGAGGAGGATTCCTATGCGATAAATGAGAAGAAGAGCGGTTTTCGACCGAGAGCCCAAAGCTCAAATCAGGAGAATTGGCGCCAAGGTCAAGGAAACCAAGGTCGGATCTATTGTAACTATAACTGTGAGGGTCATTATGTCTGAAATGAAAATTACAACCGCGACAACAACATCAACAGGGGTAACTATGGAAACAGAAATTGTAGGAATTGGCCCTATGTTCCTTCTCAAAATCGTGAAGGTAGTATGGCGCGAGTTGAGGTTATGTTGCACGAAATGATGAGGAGGTTTGATTCTAGTGATGAGCACACTAAAGATTTAAGTAGTGATTTAGCGGGTATTGGTCAGAAATTTGATACACGTGCAATATCGATTAAGCAGCTTGAGTTGCAAATGGCCCAATTATCTGTGAATTTGAACACACGGCAACCGAGCACTCTTTCTTGCAATACTGTCCAAAATCCAAAGAATGATAGACACTTTATGGCAACCACTACTCGTAGTGTTAAGCAAATAATTGACCCACCTATGTCGTCTAATGAGAAAAAGGTGATAAAAGATAATGATAGAGTGGTAGAGGTTAGTGGTGAAGTAGAAGATAACATTGAAGAAGTTGGTGAAGTGCCTAAAAAGGTAACTCCCATGCCTAGACCACCACCCCCATTTCCTAAAATAATAATGGAAAAGACTGAGGATGGTAAATATCGGTGTTTTATAACAATGTTGAAATAACTTTCTATAAATGTCCCTTTGGTAGAAGCTTTAGAACAAATGCCAAGTTATGCCAAATTTATGAAAGATCTGATTAAAAAGAAAAGATCGGTCGCTTTTGAAGATGATGATAGAATGCAACATTGTAGTTCTATTGCTACAAGATCTCTAGTACAAAAGAAAGAAGATCCGGGTACATTCACTATTCCTTGTACAATCAGGTAAATACATTTTGCGAAAACATTATGTGATCTAGGGGCAAGAATAGATCTTATGCCCCTCTCGATTTATTAGAGTTTAGGTTTGGGTGATCCAAAGCCCACTGCGATGCGACTACTGATGGCCGATCGACAAGTAAAAAGGCCTAAAGGGATACTCCACGATGTTCTAGTAAAAGTGGAGTGGTTCATACCTTCAGCAGATTTTGTTATTTTTCATTGTGAAGTCAATTTAGAAGTGCCTATTATTCTTCGGAGGTCCTTCCTTGCTACGAGTAGAGCCTTAGTTTATATGGAAAAGGGGCAGATGAAGTTTTGGTTGAAGAATGAAGAAGTAACCTTCAAATTTATAGGTCTACAAGGCAGAGTGGTGAGCTCCAATCAGTATCTTCTATATCGTACAAAGTTGGTAATGCATCCGAGACACAAATAGAAAAACATCTAGGTATAGAATCATTAGCAACATTAATCATGAATTTTGATTATGATTACATTGAAGAGTATGGGTCATTAGTCGCAGCTCTTGATCGTGGTGGTGTTCTCCACCCACGAAAACATCTATAGATGAGGCATTAAAATAACAACTAACATCTGTCCCACCTTATCTCATGTATGAATTCTTAGGAAATGGTGAGACTTTGCCGGTAATCATTGCATCAGACCTTAATGAACAACAAGTTGAGAGTTCACTGAAAGTGATAAAAAGGTTCAAAAGAGTTATTGGGTGTACTATTGCGGACATTATTGGGATAGCTTGGGGTATTTGTTCTCATAAAATCTAACTCATGCCGGATCATAAGCCATGTGTTGATCACCAGAGACGCTTATATCCACCTACGCAAGAGGTCGTGAAGAAGGAAATGATTAAATGTTTGGATGTTGGAGTAATCTATCCTATCGCCGATACTAGTTGGGTATGCCCTGTTTAGTGTGTACCTAAGATAGGGGGAATGTTTGTGGTTCCCAATGAGAAAAATGAACTTCTTCTAATGAGACCGATTACTGGATGGAGGGTGTGTATGGATTACCGTAAATTAAATGCATGAACCGAAAAAGACCATCTTCCTATGACCTTCATGTATCAGATGTTGGATTGACTTGCAAAAAACGGGTGGTACTGTTTCCTTGATGGATATTGGGGGTATAATCAGCTTTCTATTGCACAAGAATATCAAGAGAAAACCTTCTTTACTTGTCCATATGGGACCTTTATTTTCAAGAGAATGTTGTTTGGGTTGTGCAATGCACCCGCCACATTTCACAGATGTATGATATCGATATTCTCCGACATGGTGGAAAATACTACTGAGGTTTTATGGATGATATTTATGTTTTTGGTGAATCATTTGAGCGGTGTTTTACTATTTTTTTGTGGTGCTTAAGAGATGTAAAGACTGCAATTTAGTACTAACATGGGGAAAATGCCACTTCACGGTTTAAGAAGGTATTGTTTTGTGTCATCATATTTCAGAAAAGGGCATATAGTTTGATCGAGATAAAGTCGAGGTAATAGAGAGACTTCCCCCACCTACATCTGTAAAAGGTACGAGAAGCTTTCTTGTCATGCCGGTTTTTACTGGAGATTCATCAAAGATTTTTCAAAAATTGCACATCCGTTGTGAAGACTTCTTAAGAAAGATTGTAAATTTTATTTTGAATGAATCCTATTTTAAAGAAATCGGCGAGCTAAAAGAAAAATTGGTGTCTGCACCTATCATTATTTCTCAAGATTGGAACATTCCATTTCAAGTGATGTGTGATGCAGGTTGGGTTGCTCTTGGTGTGGTATTGGGACAAAAAAGGAACAAAATCCTTCACCCCATTTACTATGCTTGTAAATCCCGAAATGAAGCCTAGAAGATCTACAGAGTGACTGAGCAAGAACTCCTTGCAGTATTCTTTGCATTTGAAAAATTTTGCTCATATTTGCTAAGTACTAGAGTTATAGTGCATACTAACCATTCTGCCTTGAGATATTTGATGGCAAAAAAGGATGAAAACCCTGGGTTGATTCATTGGGTATTACTGCAACAAGAATTTGACTTTGAGGTGAGGGATAGAAAAATGACCGAGAATAAGGTTGCCGATCACTTATCCCGTCTAGAAGATGAAGCTATGCGAGAGTAAGGGGATTAGACTGATATTGATGAGACTTTCCCCGATGAGCATGTATTGGCTGCCTCACAAGACTTTATTTCATGATTCGTAGATTTGGCAAACTATATTTCTAGCGATATTATTCCACAGGACTTGTCCTTTCATCAAATAAAAAAGTTCATGTACGATGTGAAGAAGTTATTGTGGTATGAACCATACTTATATATGAGCTGTGCCGATGGGCTTATTCGGCGTTGTGTGCCAGAATGTGAGATGTTGAGTGTTTTAGAGGCATGCCATTCCTCAGCGGTTGGTGGACATCTTAGTGGTAACGGAACCGCTCATAAGATATTACAATGTGGTTACTATTGGCCACCTCTTCATCAAGATGCTCATGAGTTTTCTAAAGCATGTGATAGATGCCAAAGAGATGGCAGCATTTCAAGAAAGCAAGAGCTCCCTCTAAACCCTATTCTTGTTATTGAGTTATTTTATGTTTGGGGTATTTACTTTATGGGTATTTTTGTGAGTTCTCATGGAATGAAGATTATTTTAGTAGAGGTTGATTATGTATCTTAATGGGTGGAAGCTATCGCCCTCGTAAACAATGAAGGGAAGAGTGTCACTGCATTCTTGAAAAAGAATATATTCTCTCAATTTAGTACCCCTAGGGCAATTATTAGTGATGTGGGATCCCACTTTTGCAACAAATTGTTCAAGGGATTATTGGAGAAATATGGTGTTCACCATAACGTGGCCACTCCTAACAATCTTCAAATTAGTGGGAAAGTTAAAGTGTCAAATAGGGAGATCAAACACGTTGTAAAAAACAGTGAACACTAGTAGAACGGATTGGTCAAGGAGGCTTGATGATGCTCTTTGGGTCTACCGTACAGTGTATAAGTCTCCCATAGATATGTCCCCATACAAACTTGTATATGGGAAAGCTTGTCATTTTTCGGTTGAATTAGAGCATAAAGCCACGTGGGCTATGAAGAAGTTGAAAATGGATTGGAACGAAGCTGCAGAACAATGGTTAACAGGGTTTAATGAACTCGATGAATTTTGCCTTAAAGATTATGAAAGCTCAACCCTCTACAAAGATAAGATGAAAAAGTACCATGACCGAAAAATTGAAAAATAAGAGTTTATGGTTGGGGATATGGTGCTTTTATTTAATTCTAGGTTGCGCTTGTTTCTGGGCAAGCTCAAGTCCAAATGGACTGACCCTTACTTGGTTACCCAACTATTCCCTCAAGAAGCAGTTGAGTTGGAAACCAAGGATGGTGTGCGATTTAAGGTTAATGGACAACGAATAAGAATCTATTTTGGGCATGCTGAATTGGAAAATAAAGTGATCGAGGCATACCATCATGATGATGTCTGATTAATCAAGTGTCCATAGTCGTGCCGCGACGTCAAATCAGGTGCTTGTTGGGAGGAAACACAATGCATATAGTTTTCTTTCTAGTAATGGTAGCATTTTCTACTAATGAGTTTTAAATTTTCAGCCACATCACCAAGGAATTCTGCAGAAAATCACTCCGCAACATTCACTGACGGACGCATCGACGGATTGTCACGCATGCAATGGTCCATTGCAAGAATCCGTAGTACCAGGTACGTTCTTCAGTTATTTTCAAAATAAGGTCACCCATGACGGAACCCATGATGGACCGTCGTATATAGGACAGACCATCGTTGGGGACTCGTTGCGTCATTAACCAAAAACCCGACCCGACTCGGCTGGGGAACTTTTTAAATTTTCAACCTTTAAAACCCCCACCCCTTCATTTGAACGATTTCTTTCCCTCGTTTTCTTATTCCCTCCCTTTCAAACTTCCAACTTCCTACCTCTCTTTCAACTGATTACATCCCCAAATCCCTGATTCAAGAAATCTTGTTTCTACTGGTCGGAGTCTGCTTCTTTTGTATTGCTCTTGATAACCAAGTGCCTCACTTGCTTGGTTTTTCTCCCTTTCTCAGGTATGTGTCTCTGATCTCTACCCATTTACATTGCATTTTTGTTTTTCAATTACTATTAGCCTATTTCTTTTTGGTAGGTCTTCATGCTGTGATCCAATTTTGTTTGACCTAGGTTGAGAACCCTCGAATTACCTTGTTAAAACTCCAGAAATTAGTGATTTATCATTGTTAGTTTGCTAGGTATTTGGGTTAGAAACATGTATGTAAACACTAAGTAATCTGTTTGGGTCATAGGGGATGATTTTATAAATCCTCAATTCTGTCACTGAATGACAGAACCGAGGAACTCAGGGACCTTCTCGAGGACATGATAGGTAATTAAGCGATAGAGAAAGCCTATTTGTTATGGGAACAAGACCTCAATGACGGACCATCATACCCACGATGAACTGTCGTACCCACGACATAAGGTCTGTTCCAACACCCCACTATTCGTTTTCTCTTAATATCCACCAATGGACACATGCGATGGACCGTCATTCTCACAATGTTCCGTCCTGCATAACCGTCATGGTTGTTAAAGACCCTTGTCCTAAGGGTCTTCAACTTTTTCTAAGTTTCCTCTAATGAACATCTAAGACGGACCATCATTAACACGACGGTTCGTCGTGCACAACCGTCATGGTTTTCAGAGACCCTGATCCTAAGAATCTCCATTTTTTTCCAAGTGTCCTCTAACGGACATCCACGATGGACTGTCATACCCGCGATGGCCTGCGCTGCACAACCGTTCTGGTTGTCAAAGACCCTATTCCTAAGGGTCTCCAACTTTTTCTATGTGTCCTCTGACGGACATCTAAGACGAACCGTCATTAACATGATGGTCCGTCCTTTACAACTGTCATGGTTGTCAAGACCCTTCTCCTAAGGGTATCCATTTTTTTTCAAGTGTCCTTTGATGCACATCTACGATGGACTGTCATACCCTCGACGGTCCGTCATAACAGTCAGAGACCCCATCTTCTAAGGGTCTCCATATTTTTTCTAAGTGCCCCACGATGGACATCGACGAAGGACCGTCATTATCACAATGGTCTGGCCTGCTTATCCGTCATAACTGTCAAAGACATTCCTTCAGGGGTCTCCACATAAACATAGTTCAAGTAAGCTATGACGGACCCATGACGGTCTGTCATACTAATGACAAGTAGGCACCTGGTCCATCCTGTTTCACTGTTACTACAGAGATGTCATCAAAGCTTTGATCTTATGTTTATTTTGTGCCATTTTTGCTTGTCTTGTTTGCTCCTTCTAGTACAAATAATGATTCTTTATAGGTACTATCTCTAATGGCACTGAAACAAGATCGAGTTTACGAACGTGGGCGTTCAATGTATGTCGCCCCATCTGCCCAACTGGTTATAGGCTTTAATGATGAGCATAATCCTAAGTACTTGCCCCCAGGCACTAACATTTCAGCACTAGCTGCACGTGCATTCAGAGCCATGCCCAAAAAGTTGGCGTCTGGCGTAGTCACTGCCTCCCAGTCTGATGAGGAGCTCACATTGACCGACACACCTTCTGGGTCAGCTACATATGAAGAACGAGCATCTGGTTCTTTAGGAGTTTCGTGGTATGTCAAAGCCTTCAAATCCATAGAAGTCCCTGCACCTTCCACATCTGCACAGTTTGCCTCGTCTGATGAGGCTGACAGTCATGATTCCACTTCAGGCTCACCGATTGGTGCTCTCACCCCGGTTGCCGACCAGTCTAACCGGTGGTGTGTCAACAGGCAATACCAAATGTATTCAGATTCCATGTTTTTAAATCATAAAGGAATCATACCAAGCACCCTTACATTGTAGAGGTGGGTCCTTATGGGGAGTCTCCCACCCATGCCAGATATTCACAATCTCTTCACAAGACAACGGCTAGAGTAGACAGCTTGTCCTTTTGGATGCTACGCGAGGAGTTGGTCCGAGAGTTTTATGCCTTTTATGTGGCTACTCTCTGATCACAAATCGATCGGCGGGCTTCCCCCGCCAAACAGGCCACACTTGATCATGTTAGAATCGGCGGCAAACATGTCGACATCTCCCTACCACCCATTTGTCGATATCTGTATGGCAAGGATATTGATGACAAGAGGACCCCTTTCACTGCCGAGTTCGACTACCAGTGGCAAATTGTTAAAGATGGCCAATTCTTGCGTGAGCCATCGCTGATAGAGAAAACTAAGAGGTGGATAGACCTCCACTTATCTATTGATTAAGAGTGTGCCGACTAGGTAACGGAGCCGAAGGAATCCATCAGGAAGGATAACTCAACCTTCAAGGCTATGTTTTTATATGTGATTTCCCGCCACTGCCTTTCCCCCACGACTGCTGATAATATAGTTACATGGGATCACGCAGTGCTGATGGCAGCAATGATAGCTTTGTGGACTTCTCTTGGCTTCTACAGGTGGTCATGCACAAAGTGCTTTCAAAGTCACAAATACTTACCATTTTCCGTGCATGATATTTCCTTATGTAGGTCCGCAGGTGTGCCCATTTGAAACAATGATCAGCTCAAGAATCTGCTGGGCACTGTTGATATCGGCCTCATCAGGGATGAGGCCAATGAGTTGGCTCCACGCAGAGGGCCCCGTCAAAAGTTGCCTCCACTTGGTTAAAATCTGGATGACGGTAGCACATGCTCGAATGGCTATGCAGGCTACTTAAGCGACTACTAACACTACCCGGTTGAGTTTATCTTGGGTAGTAGAATTTCCCATAGATCCTCTCGCTAAGCTCCTTTCCCCACTCTGGTCCCGTTTGCTAAGGTCCAGAAACTAGAAGCTCAGATGGCCACACTTCTGCACCACCTCCAGCCTTAGATGCAGAGGTGTATTGCTTAAGGGGAGGAGCTCTTGGAGTGTAAGATGGCCCAGCACAAAGAGCGGAAGATCGCTGAGGTTCATCAGTGCTTAGATGCTTTTGAGTTACGGGTGCTAGCCCGGCGATCCACTCAGGTGGACATGTCGACCCATCAGGCTGCGGTTGAGAGTCTGCGAGCTCATATTGATATAATCCTAGAGGCTAGGGTGCCTGAGTCTGAGGCCCCTTCTGCAGAGCCTGTTGCGAACATAGTATTGGCGGCTTAATTCGCCACTTCTGAGATTCCACAATCTTCCCCTCGAGAGCATGCAAAGAGGCGTAGGGGTCGAGAGGTGGATGAGGCTAGGGCAAGGAAAAAGGAACGCCGTGAGATGGAGGCTGCGAGGAGAGCCTCGATTGGTGATGAGGAGGCGCGTCAGATCAGGGCTTTAGAGTCAGTTGCTGGTGCATTTAGCTCCAGAAATATGGAGACAACAGGACGCACTACGAATAGTGTTGTTGCTAATGAAGACACTACTGAGGGTGTCCAGACTACATATGTAGTGGGTTCAGGGGAACTGGACCCACCAACTTGCTTATCGCCGGCGCTTTGCGACCCAGGTTTACTTCACCTACCACTCTCGTACCCCAATTTTTTTATGCATTGGGGACAATTGCATATATTTTTGTTGGGGGTGGGGTAAATATAAAGTGAGTGCTAGGGTGAAGTCTGAGTAGCCCAATTCACAATCCTCTTTTGGGTTTTCTTGCCTATGTTCTTTTTCCCCAAGAGACTGGTTATTTTTATTGTTGAACCATCATATCTATATCTTTTGTACATAGTATAACTCTGAAGCATGATGGATAAAACAAAAATTATATCCTGATGTAATTAAAATTGTGCATGTCTAGTCATATTAATTGATAAATGTGTGGCTCTAAGCATGACATAGAGATACACCACTACATGACCCTAAGTATAAGTCTCGAACTAGGTGTCTGATAATCTGGTAGAGTAATGAGATGTCAAGTGAGTGTGAGGAAAATTCGAATAGTCCACTCTTTGTACTGAATTAGAACTTGCCTGGTTTGTCTTGCTAAAAGTAAGTTGTGATAGACAATTAGGAAACGATCATAGGCCCTTGTTCAATATAGCCAATTTTAACCCTAAATAAAATAATAAAAAAAGACACTAATCCGTCTTTGATCCAAATGATTTGAGCTTTAAATAGACCTTTCTATTTCACCCCAATTGATCTTTTAATTGAATAATGTTTTGGCCCTTGTTCCTACTTGGACATGTTTACCTCAGCTTATGCTAAAAGAATAAGTTGAGGGTAACTAATGAAGTAAACAACCTTTTCATGGCCCTGACCCAACTTTGGGCATTGTGTACTTTGACTCATGGCAAAGCCATGAGTTGAGGGTGGCTATTTTTAAGAATGCTCTGGAAAGTGGGTTTGAAATAACAAAGAGAGAGAATGAATAAAAGTAAAGTGACTCAAGGACTAGTTGAAAAAAATGTGAAATAAAAAAATATAATAAATACGATCAAGAAAAGAAAAGAGTCACTTACAGAAATGAAGAAACAAAGGGAAATAGCAAGGTGAAAAAATATGAGGAATTGGGTGAAATAGAACGATAAAAAGTGGTACATTTGGCCAATATGTCAAGGAGGGAAAAAGTCACTAGAGTATATCTAAGTATACCTTACCTTACCCCGAGCCTAATATTACAAGCAATGAAATTCCTATCGTGATCCTAAGAGTCGTATGGCGAACATAAAGTAGTGAAAATAAGGTCAAGCTTATGGAAATATGTATGAATTACTTATGAATTTGTTCTGAGAGTGAGTGATGAAAAGTAATCCTTATACTCAAACTGAAATCATTGTGTGAAAAATGAGGATGTTATTTTGAAGTGACAACACTAGTTGCAATACCAGAAATATTAGCAACTCCGTAAGAAATTGAAGAGGATAGGTGTCAGTGCCTAGTGAGTCTGTGTCATTGTTTGGTTCCACATAATTCAAGCCTAAGAGTGATAACATGCATAAACATGATGATATTGATCGGGATTGATAGGCAAATGATTACGAAACCTAAAATATGGATACTATTGTATAAAGATTTTGTAGTGAGTCATAGTGCTTCACTTGAGGAAAAACAAGGAATTTAAGTTGAGGGTGTTGATATACGTAGTGTCACGGTATTTTTAATTCTTTTTCCTTAAGTTTAGTGTGTGTCAAAAATCCTTTTTGTATTGATATTTATGTAAGTTTCTCCTTATTTGCAGAAAATTTGTCCAAAGATGAACGTGGGCGTTTGTGAGCGAAGAAATGCAGAAGAGACCACCTACGAGCTTATGACGGTTTGTCGAGCCTGTGACGGTCCGAAGGTGGCATCGTAGTGAAGTTGCAGAACAAATATGGGGAACTATGACTTAGTGTGGAATTACAGAAGTCCACGACTGACTGTCAAAGCCACGACGGTCCGTCCGGCTGGTTCGTCGCAATGATTAGAGAGTAGTTGCAGTACCCAAATTCTAAGAAGTTTAAGTATTATGGAACAGAGACCCTCGATGGACCATCGTTCTTTGAATTGTCCGTCATACCTGTACGTTGAGGTAATGAGGAAAGCAGTAGAAGAATTTGTGAAGTTTGGGACGACGGAGGCCATGACGACCCACCGTGAGCACGACGATCTGTCACGAGGTCCGTTGACTCGGACGCATTTTAGCACATTTTTAGTATTTAGAATCCTTCATTTATTAGGTTTTTTGTTTTTATTATAAATAGTTCGAAAAACCTCATTTTTGGGGTTAGACTTTTCAATAGTAGACTCTTTGATGGTAGACTTTTTGATAGTTAGCCTTTTTGATAATATTTAGTTCCGTAGTTCATGTATTGAAGGATTAATTTCAGTAATTGTTACACTTGTTCAAGAATTTATTGTTGGTGCTTTTGTTGATTAATAAAGTGAATTTCTGGATTTTATTCTTTCTCATTAAGGTTAGTGCATGAATTCTTATATTAAATATAAGAATAGTGTGATTATGACTATGGGTAACTAAACTTCATAAGTAGGGTTGTGGGAAACATGGGTGAATAATGAGGTAAAATCTATCAAAAATAGCAATTCTAGAATAGTGTCTTGCATGTATTGATAATTTTTTTGTTTAGAAGTCTTTTAAACTAATGGCAAACGTTAGAACTCGCCTTAATGCTACTTGCCAGACCAAGGAGGTAGATAATAGGAAAAGAATTATCAACATAGATTTAGTGTATACAATCTAATAGGCTAGTGTCGATTGGTACGAGGTAATGACATAATCAAATATCGAATACAATGCTTAATATGAGGTAAATCTAAGGGTTAGTATAGCAACACACGTAAAAGAAAGTGTCATTATGTAAAGCAGTAATAGTATGTATTTTGTTTATTTTTATCGGCCAAATATAATTAGGCAATATGTAAAGTAAGTGTCGGCCACTTATATTGGCTAGAAAGGTAAGTTTGGTAGTATAAATATAGGGCCTTCCCTCATAATAAAATCAATCCTCTTTCCTCTATTATATCTTTTTCTCTTTCTTCTTACAATTCCACTTCCACCCCCCAAATTGGTATTAGAGCTAGATAATAAACAAATAGTGAGATATGGAAAACAAATCAGAAGCAACAAATCTACAGAAACAGGTATACTCATTTAAGTTCATGAGTAGCTAAACCAATATATTTATGATAATCTCTTGTTGAGTATAATTGTTTATCATGTTTTAATAATGTTCTAATAACCTTCTTTAGAAAGTTTGCTACAGAAATATTCTGTGAATAAGTATGCCCAGACTATGCCATCCTAAGGTTGAAATCGATAGGCAAGAAGGCCGTTTAGGGGAGTAAACAAAGTTTAGGCGTTTTTAGGGTAACTGATCAAAGAAGAAAATTGTAGTAGTGAAAAGACGATATGATTATTAAACCATTATTATTACATAATAAATAAGTATAATCCATTAAGAGGTTGGAAGGAAATTTTTTTTGGTGAAAGTGGAAAATAATTAAATGAATACTTATCTACTGGATGATGATGCTAATTACAAGATATTAATACTCTATATACTAAAAGGTCTTAATACAACAGCTACTTGAAAAGGTCTTATATACTAAAAGGTCTTAATACTTAAAATACATATAGAAGAATTATTACAAAATAATTATATACAGGAGAGCAATAGTAAACATACAAGTCAAGCATTTATAGTTATAAAACATAGTGAACAAAAAAGAGGTAAAAGTAGAATGGTTGTAGATTATCGTAACTTAAATGCCAAAACTAAAACATATAATTATCCAATACAAAATAAGATACTAAAAATAAGACAAATACAAGGATATGAATCAGCAATAAGAAATGAATTTGGTGGTATGACCACAGATATATTAGAATAAAATAGAGAAAAAACAATAAATAGGCAACTTATGACAAAATTAGCTATATGTAAAATGTGTTATATAAAAGAATACACTTGTGCATTTAAAGAATATTATTACAAAGCAAAATACAATTTAAATGAAGCAAAAGAAATAAGACAACAATTTTTTACGAAATTATCAGAACCATTTAGTACAAAAGTAATAAAGATTGGAATGATGAAGGATTAGAAGATACTTTAGGAGCTAGAAATTTTTTTTACATCAATGGTTCATACAACTATGTGAAAACCAAAAAGAAAAATTAAAAATGAAAAAAGTACTAAACAAGAATTTATCCTGTTGTAAAAATAAAATAGCACCACAGTTTGGATGTACAAATAAAAAGCAAAAGCCTAAAAGGTAAAAAAAATTTAGAAAAACTAAAACTAGGTATAAATATAAAAAACCAAGACAAATATATGTAAGAAACTATAAAATAAAAAGACCATATAGAACAAAAACAAAACCATCACACTGTACACAAGATATTAATTCTCTATATACTAAAAGGTCTTAATACAGATATAAAAAGAGGATTGATTTTATTATGAGGGACGACACTCTATTTATACTACCAAACTTACCTTTTTGGCCAATATAAGTGGCCGATACTTGCTTTACATATGGCGTAATTATACTTGGCCGACGCTAATAAACAAAATACATACTATTACTGCTTTACATAATGGCCCTTTCTTTTTATTGTTGGCCGACACGCACTATTTACTTTAAAAAAACTTTACAATGTTATCAAAAAAACATTGCAAGTAGCTGTTATATATTGGCTAATAAAAAGTAAATCTTATCTCAAAAGAATCTTATCTGCGATGCTTTGTCATCATAGCTTGCTTATCTCTTCCATTTACTCCAAACCGACATCTGGTATAACTTTATCTTCTCCGTTACATTTGGAACATCTGTGATCTGGGTATTTGTTTCCAATAAGCTTACAATATCTAACTAATAATTCTTCTGAAATAAATTCCTTTTTTAATGCTCTTGTTGTAGGTTGTTCCTCTGGTTTTAATAATGATAAAATCCATCGCTGAACTTCATCCATATCTGTTCTTCTTAATTCCTTGGAGTTTGAATATATCATAACTTGGTCTCTTGCATAGTAGCTCAAAATTGCATTGCCGTTTAAAAAATTATTAGCTAGTTCTTGTATTATTGTTGATATACCAATTATCCTTTTATTTGCATAACAGCCTTGTATCTCTATCTTTGGTATTTAAGCCTGCTTTTCTATGTCTTCTGGTATTATCATATCTCTAGTTAGACCTATCTTTTTAACTTGAATTGATGACTTGATTTCTTCATATAATATCTCAGCTGGTGCTGTATAAAACTTAATATAATATAAATTCCCTTTGGTAACTCTTTTGTATGTGACCAACGCTTTGTATAATTCTGGTATTCCACTTATGTCTTCTCCATCATATGTATATATTGTACCAAGTAAACCATAATTATAACATTTTCTAACTAAATTTGGACTAGTTTTGGGTTGTGCGATTAATTTATTATATCCTTGTAATTTTAATCTTCTTCTAGATTTTTGGTTTGTATAGATCTGGGTGTTTAAAGTTAAATATGTTTGGATCCTATATATGTTTTCGACATACGATTGTGCAATGTAATTGTATCTCTTTCTATTACTTTGTATGCTAGCTGCATATGTGGAAGTTTGTGGTTCTGTGGGTATTTGTATTTGTGTATTTTGGATAAATGATTTTATAAATAACTGGTTTAGGTTTGTATTTCGTGATTTCTCACTAGCTTTCCTTCTTGTACCTGCAGCTGTATTTGAACAGACTTTGTCATGGGTTTTATGGAGTTTCTCATCGTCTCCTTTTAGCTCTGGCTGTTTTCCGTCTTTCGAACAACGTAGCTCCGCATTTTTATAGTCATGCTGCTGACTTAAATTAGATCTAGACTTCAGATTATCTTCATTAGTCTGTAGCCTTTGTATCTCATTATCCATTCTATCCACTTTAGTACAAAGTGTAGAATTGGCTTTGTATAGATCTTCAATTGTATGTTCATTTCTGTCCTCAGTTTGGGTAGCTTAGTCTTGATAATTAGTCTACAGCCGTATTTTTGTCAGTTTTGATTACCTCAATTGTAAACGTAAAATTTAATATATTTAATACTAATCTCCTTATTTCTTTTGTTGTAACTGAATCGTCTACCTTTTTAGTTATCCACCATTTTACCTGGGTATTATCTGTTCTAACAATAAACTTATTGTAAACAATATATGGTTCAAATACCAATAAACATTTATATAATGCAAATAACTCTTTTCTTATTTCCCATTTTATTTTTGCTTCTTATAGGATCCTGAGTAATATCTACAATGATGTTCTATTTTCTCTTTGTTTATTCATATTTTATAACTCCTCCATAACTTTGATCACTTGAATCTGTTTCAACGATGTAGGTAAATGTTTTATTTTCATCAAGAAATTATAGTTTTGGCAGTTTTTTACATAAATTCTTAATATGTTTTATATGTTCTTTATCTTTGTTGTAAAAATAATATTCAACGTCTTTTTTATGTTTTTTATGTAAGGGTTTTAAATGTTCTGCTAATTTTGGTATGTATTCCCTTACTTGATTTACTAATCCCATGAAGGATTGTAATTTCTTTTTTGTGTCTATATTTTCATCAAGGGTAATTGTTTTCTGTACTATATGGGTTTGCATTTTTATTCGATTTTTATCTATTTGTATTCCTAAAAATTCTATCTGTGGTTTCATAATTTCTACTTTCTTTTTACTTAAGCTTATACCTGAGTGTTTACTTTTATATATAAGTTTTTCTAACAACCTTATATGTTCATCTTGTGTTTTAGAATATAGTAATATATAATCTTTATATAAAATACAATTTTCTAACTGGTTAAAATAGTTATCCATAAAATATTGATATCTACCTGGTGCATTTTTATATCCAAACGGTAAAACATTCCATTCATAGAAACCTTGGTGTACTGTGATTGTTGTTAGCTGTTTAGATTCTTCTTCTAGTTTTAGATGATAAAATCCTGATTTAGAGTCAAATTTACTAAAATAGTTATATCCTTGTATTTGTCTTATTTTTAGTATCTTATTTGGTATTGTATAATTATATGTTTTAGTTTTGGCATTTAAGTTACGATAATCTATAACCATTCTACTTTTACCTCTTTTTTGTTCACTATGTTTTATAACTATAAATGCTAGACTTGTATGTTTACTATTGCTCTCCTGTATATTATTATTTTCTAATAATTCTTCTGTATGTATTTTAAATTCTTTTAAATCATCAAAGTTATATTTTAATGGTTTCTGTGTTATTATGCTATTTTCATCTATTGGTTCAATTTTTACTTTTGTCTTATATTTTTCCCATCCTTGTAATGGATCTTCGTTATATAGTTGTTCTAGTTGTTCACTTATTATTTTAACTTTATCTATTGTAAATATGATAATTTCTAATTGTGATATTTGTTTCTTATTTATATTTTCCATTTCGTGATTTATTTTTTCACTTCCTTTTATCCATTCTATAGGTTTTCGTTTTTTATTATTTACTTTTTTTTGCTCCTATTTTGTTTCCGCATGGTGTAGTAAACCACCAATGTGTTTTTGTTATTACATGTGGGTAAAATCTCTCTAAAAATGGCATTCCTAATAACATGTCTTTTGTCGTAAATTCAAAATTGTACATTTCTTCTATTGTTACTATTTAATCCCATATTTGTATTTTTATATTTTTTATTTTGTATTTAATCATATTTCCTTCATTATTAAATCTCGTTACTACCATAGGTGTTTTTAATTTTTCCCATTTGTCTTCTGGTAGGCAATTATATTTACATATATTCGCTTCTGCTCCTATATCTATCATAGGGGTATAATATCTGTTGTGATATCCTTCTACAATAATTTTGCAAGTATAAATATTTTCATTTATTCATTTTGTTCTTTTTATAATTATTTTCTTATTTTGACAAGTTATTGTTAATTATTCATTTTCTATATTGTACGGTTTAACTTGTTCTAACCATTTTATACCTAATGTAGTATTATGATTTTCTTGGTATATTTTAAATGATATTATTAAGGGTACTACTCCTATAATTATTTCTTTTTCCGTTGTTTCTTCATTATTGTTTACTATCTCACTGGGTAATCCAGGACATATGTCTCCTGTTTTTATAATTTCTTCTTCTAATACTAACTCTCTTGTTATGTAATTTTCTTCTTGTCATGTATTTATCAAAATTTTATATCTTCTTTGGTCTATTATTCCTGTTATGAAATAATAATATGGTGTTATTTCTTCCTTGTCTAATAAGTTTTGTGGGATGTCATAGTTTCTTTTAGATGTACTCATTCTTGATGAGGTAGCTCTTGTTAACGTATTTGGTACACTTGAAGTACTTAATCTTTCTTTTACAATTTGTAAATCTTCTTCTATGTCAATTTCTTTATAGCTATAGTCATTATTGTCTATTACAGTAATTATTTTTTAGAAAAGATTTTTCGTCTTTATTTTATCAATTTTATTTCTTTCGTTTATTTTATGTTTTGCTGTTAATATATATAAGTTTTTAAATCTTGTGGTAAATATTTTACTGTCTGGTGCTAACTCTATTCCAGACATTTTCCAATATAATACTAATGATTTATCTATATTTCTATCTGTTAATGCTACTGTATAATTGACACTTATTATAAATTTAAATTTTTGGTATATTCAGTTTCCTTTTACTGCACTAATTACACTTTTTTCTATAGGGTGTATAATTCTATTATCTGCTAAGTATATTTCAATAGGTGTATTTATTCCTTCTCTAAAACAAGCTTTTATTAATATTTATGTTCCTCCTAAATGTACATATTTTATAGGTGTTTTAGCTTTTATATCTTGTATTTCTTTATTTATTATTCGTTTACTTAGTATAGGTATATATGCTTTTCCTCTTGCATATTTACAATCTATAATATGTTCTTTCTGACTAACTACATAATATTCTTCCTTTTGTCTTTTAAACCAATTCTCAAAGTAGGTGTTTCAAATACTTTTTTAACACTTAAGTGTAATTCTTTTCTTTTTATTTGTTCAAAAATTGTATTATCAAATATAATTTTTTGGTCTGATAATTCTGCATTTTAATGATCTTCTTTGTTTATTACTTTTATATCGTCTTCTGAGATTAGGTTTCTTCATCTATTTCATTATTATCTAAATCCATATTCCCTTCTTCATTTTCTATTTCTATATCTGATACTTTATATATACTATCATTTTCACTTATTTCATAGTCTATATATTCTATTTGCATATATTCATCATTATCTATAATAACTTCTGCAATTTGCTTCCTTTTTGGATCTTTGGGTAACTTATAATCTCTAGCTATGTGTCCTATCTTTCTGCAATTGTAGCATATACATTGTGATGGTTTTCTTTTTGGACTATATGGTCTTTTTATTTTATAGTTTTTTTACATAATATCTTTTTCTTGGTTTTTTATATTTATACCTAGTTTTAGTTTTTCTATAATTTTTATGCCTTTTAGGCTTTTGCTTTTTATTTGTACATCCAAACTATGGTGCTATTTTGTTTTTACAACAGGCTAAATTCTTGTTTAGAACTTTTTCCATTTTGAAATTTTCTTTTTGGTTTTCACATAGTTGTATGAACCATTTATGTAAAAATTTTATTGTAGCTCCTAAAGTATCTACTAATCCTTCATCATTCCAATCTTTTATTACTTTTGTACTAAATGTTTATGGTAATTTCGTAAAATATTGTTGTCTTATTTCTTTTGCTTCATTTAAATTGTATTTTGCTTTGTAATAATATTCTTTAAATGCACAAGTGTATTCTTCTATATAACATATTTTATATATAGCTAATTTTGTCATAAGTTGCCTATTTATTGTTTTTTTCTCTATTTTGTTCTCTTATATCTGTGGTCATACCACAAAATTCATTTCTTATTGCTGATTCATATTTATCTAGTATATCTATATTTGTTGCTGATGGAGATCCATCCATTTTCTTGTCACTTCTAAGTACTTCTAAACTTTCTAAGGGTAGATTTTCTATCCATAATCTTGTTGTTCCTACAAATGTTCTTTCCATATACCTTGGTGTTTCTGTTTTTTTTTATTTTTTTTATCTATTAGTTGCTTAGATATATTTCCTATCCATAGTAATATTGCTTTATTTATATCTGTAACACAATCTAGATCTAAGAAATTATATTGTTCATTTATTTGTTTTGGTATCCAATTTTTATTTAATCTACTATTCCATATTGCGTTAGTTCTATCTGATTGCTGATAACTTTCTCTGTAATAAGTTGGTGGTGTCCATCTAGGCCTAATTCTAGGACTATTTCTGGGACTATTGTCTGGAGTTTTAACTCTTGACGTACGAGGTCGATTAATATTTTCTGTGTTTATTTCTAATTTTTTTTGGTTTATTTACCTGCTCTAGAACTTATGTGTATGTCTCACTTATATCACTTATTTTTGATTTTTTGTCATTTATTGTATCTGATTCATTTTCGTCTATTTCATTTATTTCAAGGTCTTCATTTCGTTTTTGTTTCATCTCTTTTATTTCATTAGGTAATTCTAGCTCTTTTTCTTTTTTTATCTGTTTCTCTTTTTCTTTAGTTTCATATAATAATTTTAACCTAGCTAATTCTTTTTCTAGTTCAATTATTCTTGTATTTTTATTTCTTCTAAATGTTGTACTTCTTGTTTTGCTTGTATTTTTATTTTTTCAATTTCTTGTGATTTGTCTATTTCTTCATTTTCTTTTGTTATTCTTATAATAGCTGTTAGACTATCTTCTAATTTTGCTGTTTCTTTTTCTAACATTAAATATAAATTATTTCCTATTTTTTTATATCGTCTTCCTAGGTTTGAAAATATTATTTTTATCATTAATCCATCTTGATTTTTCATAAGTCTTTTCATCTACTACAACCTCTTCTTTATTCACTATAATTTATTAATTATGTTATGTTGTAATTTATATTCAAGGTGATCTATTTGTATTTTAAAAATAAATATAACTTTTCTTTGTGCTAATATTGATTTATTACATACTCCTGCTAACATGTTTTCTATTAATCGTTCTTTCCTATGTTGTAGTTCTTGCCTTTTTTCATCTATTTTTATAACGACCTGTTTAGTTGTTTTGAGCAGCAGATTTTAATTCTGGAAAAGTTGTCTTGGTCGATGGACCCCACGACTGACCGTCGAGGGTGTATCGTTCCAAAATACTTAGAATTCTTAAAATTGGGTACTGAAATCGACTCTCTGAACTTCGTGATGAAGTGACAGGACGGACCGTCACAGGCATGACGGGCCGTCACAGACTCTTCAGTAAATTTCAGTCTCTGAAATCTGTGACGGAAGCAGCAGGACGGACCGTCGCAGTCACGACGGCCCGTCACAGGTTGCGTAATTCCAGGCAGTGTCGAATTTCTTTAAATGTTTTAAGGGACGTTTTTGACTATTCCTGCTTTAATTACAAATTTAGTGGTTTAACATTAATAACTCAATTACTTGGGGGTTAAAAGAGATAACCTTGAGTTAATTAGTGGGTTAATTCCTCATCTTTTATATTTAATTATATGATAATTAAGGTAAAAGAAAGAGGGTTTGAATCAGAAAAATAGAAAGAACAAAGAGAGAGAAAGGATCGAACGAGAAAAAAGAGAAACGAGAAGAAGAACAAAGCTTTGGGAACTTGCTTGCTTGATCACTAATCTTCGGTGGAGGTAGGTTATGGTTTTTATGCTATTGATAGTAAACTCTTAATAGTGAATGATATGTATTGGGTAGTATTGTAAACCCTTCTATATGCTTAATTGTGTGATTGCATGATGTGTTTATATAATTGTGATAGAATAAGTATGATGAAGCTATTGAATCCTAAATCTTGAAAACCTCTTGTTAATGATGATGCCTTTGTATAAGAGAAGGCTTGTTGAACTGAATTAATGAGATTGATATGCCTGGGTATAAAAAAAAGCTTGATGAATTAACAGAATAACATTAGTGGAGCGGGTGTCACGAACCGACACGTAGAAGTAGGGGATTGGGTGTGACGAACCGACATGTAGAATTAGGGGATCAGGTGTCACGAACCAACACGTAGAATTAGGGGATCGGGTGTCACGAACCAACAAGTAGAAGTAGGGGATCGGGTGTCACGAACCGACACGTAGAATTAGGGGATCGGGTGTCACGAACCGACACGTAGAACTAGGGGATCGGGTGTCACGAACCGACACGTAGAATTAGGGGATCAGAGTGTCACGTTCTGACACATAGTAGTAGGGGAGCGGAGTGTCACTTGCCGACACAAGAGGAATAAAGATAATGAATCTTGGAATTATGTTAATAAATTCGAATGAAAAGAACCTAATTCCCAAATGAGTATGATATGGAGGCTTGAGTCCTCATGAGTGTACTTGACGTTATTTTCAAAGATTCTTGTACATGTTGTTGCTACAGATTGAGTATTGTAGTTGAGTTATGATATGATCTGATATATATTGTTTTCTATTTTGAGTTGGCTGATGATATCTTCTCAGTACCCGTGTTTTGTACTGACCCCTACTTGTATGTTTCTTTCCTTGTTATTTGTGGAGTGCAGCAAACGTGCCGTCGTCTTCAACTCAACCGCAACTCTAGCCAGTCTTCATTACACTAGATTTCAGGGTGAGCTAACACTTCTATCTTGGACTGGATCTTCTTCTTCATGTCTCGATAACTTGAAGTTCCGGCATGGACTAGCTTTTTATTTATTCTAGCATTCTAGATACTCTTAGCTTTAGTAATTTGAGGATAGATATTCTTGTGATGATGACTTCTAGATTTTGGGGATAATGATAAGTTTGAGTTTTAGAAGTTGATTATTGATTTTGATTAATGAGTTTAAGTCTTCCGCATTATATTATGTTAATTATATTCGAAATGTTAGGGTTCAGATAGGTTGGTTCGCTCACAAAGTAGGATAAGTATGGGTGCCACTCGCGACCCGTTTTGGGTCGTGACAAACTTGGTATCAGAGCATTAGGTTCGTTGGTCTAATTACACAAGAACGAGTCTAGTAGAGTCTATAGGAACGGTAGGGGGACGCCTTTACTTTTCTTTGAGAGGCTATAAGACTTTAGGAAAAATTCCATTCTTTCATTCTTTCTTTCGTGCTATTACTTGGGTCCAATTGGTATCTAGGTGATACAAATTGGTATCTGACCATCTTCACTCTATTTCACAGATAGTTAGAACTAGAGCAACGACTGCGCCAACACCAACACCGGCAAGACAAGAAGCGCCTGAGCCAGCCACTGGGGCTGTAGCTCGAAGAGGAGTAGTGGCAAGAGGCCGTGGAAGAGGTCGTGGGAGGATGTCCTCTAGAGGAAGAGGAAAAGCACCTAGATCATCTGATACTAGGGCGGTGACTCCTCCACCGACTGAGGAAGTAGTAAGTGAGGGTGAGGAAGGGGAGAATGAACAAGTACAAAATGAGGGACTGCCACCCCAACCTACCCCAGAGATTATCAATCAGGTTCTTACTTATCTTAGCGGGTTATCTGATCAGGGCCATACACCTCCAGTGTTTTCTGCACCAGCACCTCAGGTTCTGGAGGTACAACATGCAGCTACTGTGGCTCCCCGCATGGATGCCTCAGTGGAAATAGACACGTTTCCTTGTCTGACTATAGGGCCTATAATGACAAATGATCAGAATGAACTTTTCAGTAAGTTCTTGAAATTGAAACCTCCAGTCTTCAAGGGTGCTGAATCTGAGGATGCCTATGATTTTCTAGTTGACTGTCATGAGCTACTACACAAGATGGGTATAGTAGAACGGTTTGCTGTTGAGTTTGTGACTTATTAGTTTCAAGGGAACGCCAAAATGTGGTGGCGGTCACATGTTGAGTGTCAACCAACAGAGGCACCACCCATGACTTGGGCATCATTCTCTAGCTTGTTTATGGAGAAGTATATCCCCTGGACTTTGAGGGATAGGAAAAGAGATGAGTTTTTGAGCCTAGAGCAAGGTAGGATGTCAGTTAATGCATATGAGGCTAAGTTTCGTGCATTATCCAGGTATGCCACCCAACTTTGTTTCAGTCCACAAGAGCGGATTCGCTGTTTTGTGATGGGGTTGAGGTCAGAATTACGGATTTCAGCATTACAGGTAGCGGCTACGGCAAAATCCTTTCAAGAAGTAGTAGACTTCGTGATAGAGGTGGAAGGAGTGAAGCCAGATAACTTCACCATGGCATCGACATCAAAGAAGTTTTGAAAGGGAGGTGAGTTTAATGGTTCTTACTCTAGAGGACAGGGTTCAGGAGGTTACTCAGTCCGACCAATTCAGTCTTCACTACAGACTGTAGTTGGGGGTCCACCTCATACAGGTCAACACTTCTCTGAGAGACCCATACTTGACTCCAGAGAGTGTTATAGATGTGGGGAGACTGGACACATTAGGAGGAATTGTCCAAAACAGAGATATAGACCCCCAATAACTAGCGGTAGAGGTGGTCATGGTAGAGGCCGTGATTCTGGAGGACGTGGTGGCTGAGGTAATGGTGGTCATCAAAACGGCCGGGGTGATGGACAAATGGGAACTACTGCAGCGCAACCTGTTAGAGGAAACAGACAGACTGGTGATAGGGCCCATTGTTACGCTTTCCCTTGGCGGTCGGAAGTGGAGACATCAGATGCTGTTATCACAGGTAATCTTTTGGTTTGTGATTGTATGGCTTTTGTATTATTTGACCCTGGCTCCACATTTTCATATGTATCTTCTTCATTTTCTAGTGGTCTTAATTTACATTGTGAATTGCTTGACATGTCTATTCGTGTTTCTACTCCGGTGGGTGAGTCTGTGATAGTTGAAAAGGTGTATAGGTCTTGTCTTGTGACTTTTGTGGGGAGCAATACTTATGTAGACTTGGTTATCTTAGAAATGGTTGATTTTGATGTAATTCTTGGTATGACTTGGCTTTCTCCGAATTTTGCGATCTTGGATTGTAATGCTAAAATTGTGACGTTAGCCAAGCCTAGGAGAGATCTGTTATTGTGGGAGGGCGACTACACTTCCACTCCGGTTCGTATCGTCTCCTTTCTTCGTGCTAAGAGAATGGTTAGGAAAGGGTGTTTAGCTTTATTGGAACATCTCAGGGATGACACAACCCAAGTACCTTCAATTGAATCGGTTTCGATAGTCCGCGAGTTTTTTGATGTGTTTCCTGCAGACCTTCCTGGTATGCCACCGGATTGAGATTTTAACTTCTGCATTGACCTTAAACCGGGTAATAGCCCCATTTCTATACCCCCTTATAGAATGGCTCCCGCGGAGTTAAGAGAGTTAAAGGCCCAACTTCAAGAGTTGTTGAGCAACGGCTTCATTAGACCAAGTGTATCTCCTTGGGGTGCTTCGGTGTTATTTGTGAAGAAGAAGGATGGGAGTTTTCGGATGTGCTTAGACTACAGACAACTGAACAAGGTAACTATTAACAACAATTATCCCATTCCTCGCATTGATGACTTGTTCGATCCGTTACAAGGTGCTTGTGTCTTCTCTAAGATTGACTTGAGATCCGGCTATCGTCAATTGAAATTACGGGCAACGGATGTGCCAAAGACTGCTTTTCGGACCTGCTATGGGCATTACGAATTTGTAGTGATGTCTTTTGGTCTTACGAATGCCCCTGCTGCTTTCATGAGCTTGATGAACGGAATTTTTAAGACATATCTGAATCTCTTTGTGATCGTATTTATTGATGATATATTGGTATACTCAAAGAGCAAAAAGGAACGTGAGGAGCATTTGAGAATTGTATTGGAAATGTTGAGGGAGAAAAAGCTTTATGCCAAATTCTCCAAGTGTGAGTTTTTCCTAGATGCGGTGTCCTACTTGGGGCATGTGGTTTCTAAGGATGGGGTTATGGTGGATCCTTCAAAGATTGAGACAGTGAAGAATTGGGTAAGACCTACTAATGTGTCAGAAATAAGGAGCTTTGTTGGTTTAGCTAGTTATTACCATCGATTTGTCAAGGGATTCTCTTCCATTGCTTCCCAATTGATGAACTTGACTAAGCAGAATGTTCCATTTGTATGGTCGGAAGAATGTGAGGAAAGCTTTCAGAAACTCGAGACCTTGTTGACTACTCCACCAACCGTTACCCTGCCAGTGGAAGGTAAGAATTTCATTGTTTATTGTGATGCATCCTATTCGGGTTTGGGTGCAGTGCTAATGCTAGAGAAGAACGTAGTTCCTTATGCTTCAAGGCAATTAAAGGTGCACGAACGTAATTATCTGACCCATGATTTGGAATAGGCTGCGGTAGTGTTTTCCTTAAAGCAATGGAGACACTATCTATATGGGGTTATGTGTGAAGTGTACACAGATCATCGTAGCCTACAGTATGTCTTTACTCAAAAAGATTTGAATTTGAGACAGAGGAGATGGATGGAACTACAGAAGGACTACAATATCACTATCTTGTATCACCCAGGAAAGGCTAATGTTGTGGCAGGCGCCTTAAGTAGAAAAGCAGGGAGCATGGGTAGTTTAGCCCACTTACAAATTTCTAGGCGCCCATTGGCTAGAGAGGTTCAGACTCTGGCTAACGACTTTATGAGGTTAGAAGTAAATGAGAAGGGAGGATTTTTGGCCAGTGTGGTGGCGAGGTCTTCTTTTCTTGACAAGATCAATGGAAAAAAGTTTGATGATGAGAAACTAAGCCGAATTCGGGATATGGTGTTGCGAGGAGAGGCTAAAGAAGCAATAATGGATGAGGAAGGTGTTTTGAGAATTAAGGGAAGAGTTTGTGTGTCCCGTGATGATGATTTGATCCACACTATTCTTACAGAGGCTCATAGTTCCGGATATTCTATACATCCTGGTGCAACCAAGATGTACCGTGACCTAAAGCAACACTTTTTGTGGAATAGGATGAAGCGCGACATTGTGGATTTTGTTGCCAAATGTCCAAATTGTCAGCAAGTAAAGTATGAACACCAGAGTCCCGAAGGAACACTTCAGAGAATGCCCATTCCTGAATGGAAGTGGGAGAGAATTGCAATAGACTTCGTGGTTGGTCTTCCAAAGACATTGGGGAAGTTTTACTCTATTTGGGTAATTGTGGAAAGATTAACTAAGTCTGCTCATGAAACAACCTGTTTAGTCGTTTTGAGCAACAAACTTCAATTCTGGAAAAACTGGCAGAAGCGACGGACCCCACGACGGACCGTCAAGGGCACGACGGACCGTCCCAGGGTCTCGTTTCAAAACACTTAGAAAAACTGAAAATTGGGTACCAAAATCGACTCTCTGAACTTCGTAACGGAATGGCAGGACGGGCACCAGGATGGACCATCGAAGGCGCGACGGCCCGTCACAGCTTGCGTAATCCCAGTTGGAGTCGGATTTCTGGTTATGTTTTAAGGGACGTTTTTGACTGTTCTTGCCTTAATTATAAAGTTCGTGGGTTTATATTAATAACTCAAATTCTTGGGGGTTAAAAGAGGTAACCCTAAGTTAATTAGTGGGGTATTATAGCCATCTTTTATTCTTAATTATATACTAATTAGGGTAAAAGAAAGAGGGTTTGAATAAGAAAATAGAAAGAACAAGAAGGGAGAGAGAGAAACGATCGAGAAGAAGAGGAAAACACCAAGCTTTGAGGATTAACTTGCTTGATTTCAATTTTCGGTGGAGGTAGGTTATGGTTTCATGCTTTCATAAGTAAACTCTTAATAGTGAATGATATGTATTGGTAGTATTGTAAACCCTACTATATGCTTAATGGTATGTTTGCATGAATATGATTATGTGATTGTGATAAGACAAGCATGATGAAAATATTGAATCCCAAATCTTGAAAAGAAACTTTAATATACATTATTAATGATGATGCCTTGGTATCGAAGAAGGCTTGATGAATTAAAGTAATGGGATTGATGACGCCTTGGTATAGAGAAGGCTTGATGATTTATAGAATGATATTAGTGGATCAGAGTGTCACGTTCCGACACATAGTATTAGTGGATCGGAGTGTCACGTTCCGACACATAGTATTAGTGGATCGGAGTGTCACGTTCCGACACATAGTATTAGTGGATCGGAGTGTCACGTTTCGACACATAGTATTAGTGGATCGGAGTGTCACGTTCTGACACGTAGAATTAGGGGATCGGAGGGTCACGTACCGACACATATAGGGGATCAGAGTGTCACGTTCCGACACATAGTATTAGGGGATCGGAGTGTCACGTATCGACACATATAGGGGATCGGAGTGTCACGTACCGACACATATAGGGGATCGGAGTGTCACGTACCGACACATATAGGGGATCGGGTGTCACGAACCGACCCGTAGAATTAGGGGATCGAAGTGTCACGTACCGACACATAGCAGTAGGGGATCGGAGTGTCACGTACCGACACAAGAGGAAGAAAGATAATGAATCTTGAAAGATGATAATATATTCAATTTAATAAAACTTAATTCCCAAATGAGTATGGTGTTGAGGCTTGAGCCCTCATGGATGAACTTGATGGTACTTATTGATGATTATATTACTTGTTGTTGCTACATGTTGAGTTTTATAGTTTATTTATGATAGTATTTGATATATACTGTTCCCTATTTTGAGTTGGCCGATGATATCTACTCAGTACCCGTGTTTTGTACTGACCCCTACTTTTATGTTTTTCTTCTTGTTATTTGTGGAGTGCAGTAAACGTGCCGTCATCTTCGACTCAACAGTAACTCAAGCCAGTCTTCGTCACACCGGATCTTCAGGGTGAGCTAACGCTTCTAGCTTGGACTGGGTCTTATTCTTCAAGTCTTGATGCCTTGAACTTCCGGCATGAACTAGCTTCTTATGTATTTTTAGCTTTTAGATACTCTTAGTTTAGTAATTTAAAGGTAGATGTTCTTGTGATGATGATTTCCAGATTTTGGGAATAATAATAGTTATTGATTTTATTAATGAGTTTAAGTCTTCCGCATTACTTTATGTTGATATTACATTGAAATGTTAAGGTTTAGATTGGTTGGTTCGCTCACATAGGAGGGTAAGTGTGGGTGCAAGTCGCGGCCGGATTTGGGTCGTGACAAACTTGGTATCAGAGCATTAGGTTCGTTGTTCTCATCACACAAGAACAGGTCTAGTAGAGTCTTAAGGAACGGTAGGGGGACGCCTTTACTTTTCTTTGAGAGGCTACAAGACTTTAGGAAAATTCCATTCTTTCTTTCTTTCGTGCTATTACTTGGATCCAATTTGGTATCTAGGTGATACAAATTGGTATCTGACCATCTTCACTCTATTTCGCGGATGGTTAGAACTAGAGCAACGACTACGCCAACACCAACATTTGCAAGACAAGAAGCGTCTGAGCCAGCCACTGGGGCTGTAGCTCGAGGAAGAGTAGCGGCAAGAGGCCGTGGGAGGACGTCCTCTAGAGGAAAAGGACGAGCACCTAGCTCGTCTGATACTAGGGCGGTGGCTCCTCCACCGACTAAGGAAGTGGTAAGAGAGGGTGAGGAAGGGGAGAATGAACAAGTGCAAAATGAGAAATTTCCACCCCAACCTACCCCAGAGATGATCAATCAGGTTCTCGCTTATCTTAGTGGGTTGTCTGATCAGGGACAGGCCCCTCCAGTGTTTTCTGCACCAACACCTCCGGTTTCAGAGGTACAACATGCAGCCACTATGGCTCCTCGTATGGATGCCTCATTGGACATAGGCACGTTTCCACGTCTGACTACTGGGCCCATAATGACAAGTGATCAGCATGAAATTTTTAGTAAGTTCTTGAAATTGAAACCTCTGGTCTTCAAGGGTGCTGAATCGGAGGATGCTTATGATTTTCTGGTTGACTGACACGAGCTACTACACAAGATGGGTATAGTAGAACGGTTTGGTGTGGAGTTTGTGACTTATCAGTTTCAAGGGAACGCCAAAATGTGGAGGCGGTCACATATTGAGTGTCAAACAACAGAGGCACCACCTATGACTTGGGCCTCATTCTCTAGCTTGTTTATGGAGAAGTATATCCCCCGAACTTTGAGGGATAGGAAAAGGGATGAGTTCTTAAGCCTAGAGCAAGGTAGGATGTCGGTCAATGCATATGAGGCTAAGTTTCGTACACTATCCAGATATGCCACTCAACTTTGTTTCAGTCCACAAGAGCGGATTCGTCGTTTTGTGAAAGGGTTGAGGTCAGAGTTGCGGATTTCAGCCTTACAGGTAGCGGCTACGGTAAAATCCTTTCAAGAAATGGTTGACTTCAATGTAATTCTGGGTATGACTTGGCTTTCTCCAAATTTTGCAATCTTGGATTGTAATGCTAAAACCGTGACGTTAGCCAAGCCTGGGACAGATCTGTTAGTGTGGGAGGGTGACTACACTTCCAATCCAGTGCGTATCATCTCCTTTCTTCGTGCTAATAAAATGGTAAGTAAAGGGTGTTTAGCTTTCTTGGCACATCTCAAGGATGACACTACCCAAGTACCCTCGATTGAGTCGGTTCTGGTGGTCCGTGAGTTTCTGGATGTGTTCCCTGCAGATCTTCCTGGTATGCCACCAGATATGGATATTGATTTCTGTATTGACCTTGAACCGGGTACTCCCCCCATTTCTATACCTCCTTATAGAATGGCTCCCGTGGAGTTAAGAGAGATAAAAGCCCAACTTCAAGAGTTGTTGAGAAAAGGCTTCATTAGACCAAGTGCATCTCCTTGGGGTGCTCCGGTTTTGTTTGTGAAGAAGAAGGATGGGATTTTTCGGATGTGCATAGACTACCGGCAGTTGAACAAGGTAACCATAAAGAACAAGTATCCCATTCCTCGCATTGATGACTTGTTCGATCAGTTACAAGGTGCTTGTGTCTTCTCTAAGATTGACTTGAGATCCGGTTATCATCAATTGAAAATACGGGCAACGGATGTGCCAAAGACTGCTTTTCGAACAAGGTATGGGCATTACGAATTTGTAGTGATGTCTTTTGGTCTTACGAATGCCCCTGTTGCGTTCATGAGCTTGATGAACGGGATTTTTAAGCCATATTTGGACCTCTTCGTGATCGTATTTATTGATGATATATTGGTATACTCAAAGAGCAAGAAGGAACATGAAGAGCATTTGAGAATGGTATTGGAAATGTTGAGGAAGAAAAAGCTTTATGCCAAGTTCTCTAAGTGTGAGTTTTGGCTAGATGCAGTGTCCTTCTTGGGACACGTGATTTCTAAGGATGGAGTGATGGTGGATCCTTCTAAGATTGAGACAGTGAAGAATTGGGTAAGACCCACTAACGTGTCAGAAATAAGGAGCTTTGTTGGGTTAGCTAGCTACTACAGCCGATTTGTCAAGGGATTCTCTTCTATTGCTTCCCAACTGACGAACTTGACTAAGCAAAATGTTCCATTTGTATGGTCGGACGAATGTGAGGAAAGCATTCAGAAGCTCAAGACTTTGTTGACTACCGCACCTATCCTTACCTTGCCAGTAGAGGGTAAGAACTTCATTGTTTATTGTGATGCATCCTATTCTGGTTTGGGCGTAGTACTAATGCAAGAGAAGAGTGTGATTGCTTATGCTTCAAGGCAATTAAAGGTGCATGAACGTAACTATCCAACTCATGATTTGGAATTGGCCGCGGTAGTGTTTGCATTAAAGTAATGGAGACACTACTTATATGGGGTTAAGTGTGAGATCTATACAGATCATCGTAGCCTACAGTATGTCTTTACTCAGAAAGATTTGAACTTGAGACAGAGGAGATGGATGGAGCTACTAAAGGACTACGATATCACTATCTTGTATCATCCGGGAAAGGCAAATGTTGTAGCGGATGCTTTAAGTAGAAAGGCGGAAAGCATGGGAAGTCTAGCTCACTTGCAAGCTTCTAGACGCCCATTGGCTAGAGAGGTTAAGACTCTAGCTAATGACTTGATGAGATTAGAAGTAAATGAGAAGGGAGGATTGTTGGCTTCTGTGGAGGCAAGATCTTCCTTTCTTCACAAGATTAAGGGAAGACAGTCTGATGATGAGAAACTGCACAGAATTCAAGATAAGGTATTGCGAGGAGAGGCTAAGGAAGCACAAAGTGATGAGGAAGGTGTTTTGAGGATCAAGGGAAGGGTATGCGTACCCCGCATCGATGATTTGATCAACACTATTCTGACAGAGGCTCATAGTTCAAGGTATTCGATACATCCGGGTGCAACCAAGATGTACCGTGACCTAAAGCAACACTTTTGGTGGAGTAGAATGAAGTGTGATATTGTTGATTTCATTGCCAAATGTCCAAACTGTCAACAAGTAAAGTATGAACACCAGAGGCCCGGAGGAACACTTCAGAGAATGCCCATTCCTGAATGGAAGTGGGAGAGAATTGCAATGGACTTTGTGGTCAGTCTTCCCAAGACATTGGGAAAGTTTGATTCTATTTGGGTAATTGTTGATAGGTTAACTAAGTCTGCTCACTTCATTCCGGTCAAGGTGACTTACAATGCAGAGAAGTTAGCCAAACTTTACATCTCGGAAGTGGTGCGATTGCATGGAGTTCCACTATCCATCATATCAGATAGAGGGGTACGCAGTTTACTTCTATGTTTTGGAAAACATTGCATGCGGAATTGGGTACTAGGTTGGACCTTAGTACTGCGTTCCATCCTCAGACCGATGGTCAGTCTGAGCGAACGATTCAAGTGTTGGAGGATATGCTTCGTGCATGTGTGATAGAGTTTGGTGGTCATTGGGATAGCTTCCTACCCTTAGCGGAGTTTTCATACAATAATAGCTATCACTCAAGCATTAATATGGCTCCATTTGAAGCATTGTATGGTAGGAGATGTAGGTCTCCCATTGGTTGGTTTGATGCGTTCGAGGTTAGACCTTGGGGTACTTACCTTTTGAGGGATTCGATAGAGAAAGTGAAGTCTATTCAAGAAAAGCTTCTAGCGACGCAAAGTAGACAAAAAGAATATGCAGATCGAAAGGTTAGAGACTTAGAGTTCATGGAGGGTGAACAAGTCTTGTTGAAAGTTTCGCCCATGAAAGGGGTGATGCGGTTTGGAAAAAGGGGTAAACTAAGTCCAAGGTACATTGGACCATTTGAAGTACTTAAGCGAGTAGGAGAGGTGGCTTATGAGTTAGCCTTGCCTCCAAGGCTGTCCGGAGTACATCCGGTATTCCATGTGTCGATGTTGAAAAGATACCATGGGGATGGAAATTACATTATCTGTTGGGATTCAGTTTTGCTTGATGAGAACTTATCTTATGAGGAGGAGCCTGTTGCTATTTTAGATAGAGAAGTTCGCAAGTTGAGGTCAAGAGAGATCGTATCCATCAAGGTGCAATGGAAGAATCGACCGGTTGAAGAAGCCACTTGGGAGAAGGAGGCGGATATGCGAGAAAAATACCCACATCTGTTTACAAATTCAGGTACTCCTTTTCGCCCTTGTTTTCCTTCTTTTGATTGTTCGGGACGAACGATGGGTAAATTGGTATCTATTGTAACGACCTGTTTATTCATTTTGAGCAACAAACTTCAATTTTGGAAAAACTGGCAGAAGCGACGGACCCCACGACGGACCGTCGAGGGCACGACGGACCGTCGCAGGGTCTCGTTTCAAAACACTTAGAAAAACTGAAAATTGTGTACCGAAATCGACTCTCTGAATTTCGTAACGGAATGGCAGGACGGACAGCAGGACGGACCGTCGCAGGCGCAACGGCCCGTCACAGCTCGCATAATCCCAGTTGGAGTCAGATTTCTGGTTAAGTTTTAAGGGACGTTTTTGACTGTTTTTGCCTTAATAATAAAGTTCGTGGGTTTATATTAATAACTCAAATTCTTGGGGGTTAAAAGAGGTAACCCTAAGTTAATTAGTGGGGTATTATTGCCATCTTTTATTCTTAATTATATACTAATTAGGGTAAAAGAAAGAGGGTTTGAATAAGAAAATAGAAAGAACAAGAAGGGAGAGAGAGAAATGATCGAGAAGAAGAGGAAAACACCAAGCTTTGAGGATTAACTTGCTTGATTTCAATACTTCGGTGGAGGTAGGTTATGGTTTCATGATTTCATAAGTAAACTCTTAATAGTGAATGATATGTATTGGTAGTATTGTAAACCCTACTATATGCTTAATGGTATGTTTGCATGAATATGATTATGTGATTGTGATAAGATAAGCATGATGAAAATATTGAATCCCAAATCTTGAAAAGAAACTTTAATATACATTATTAATGATGATGCCTTGGTATAGAAGAAGGCTTGATGAATTAAAGTAATGGGATTGATGATGCCTTGGTATAGAGAAGGCTTGATGATTTACAGAATGATATTAGTGGATCGGAGTGTCACGTTCCGACAAATAGTATTAGTGGATCGGAGTGTCACGTTCTGATACATAGTATTAGTGGATCGGAGTGTCACATTCCGACACATAGTATTAGTGGATCGGAGTGTCACGTTCTGACACATAGTATTAGTGGATCGGAGTGTCACGTTCCGACACGTAGAATTAGGGGATCGGAGTGTCACGTACCGACACATATAGGGGATCAGAGTGTCACGTTCCGACACATAGTATTAGGGGATCGGAGTGTCACGTACCGACACATATAGGGGATCGGAGTGTCACGTAACGACACATATAGGGGATCGAAGTATCACGTACCAACACATATAGGGGATCGGGTGTCACGAACCGACACGTAGAATTAAGGGATCGGAGTGTCACGTACCGACACATAGCAGTAGGGGATCGGAGTGTCACGTACCGACACAAGAGGAATAAAGATAATGAATCTTGAAAGATGATAATATACTCAATTTAATAAAACTTAATTCCCAAATGAGTATGGTGTTGAGGCTTGAGCCCTCATGGATGAACTTGATGGTACTTATTGATGATTATAGTACTTGTTGTTGCTACATGTTGAGTTTTATAGTTGATTTACGATAGTATTTGATATATACTGTTCCCTATTTTGAGTTGGCCGATGATATCTACTCAGTACCCGTGTTTTGTACTGACCCCTACTTTTATGTATTTCTTCTTGTTATTTGTGGAGTGCAGTAAACGTGCTGTCATCTTCGACTCAACAGTAACTCAAGCCAGTCTTCGTCTCACCGGATCTTCAGGGTGAGCTAATGCTTCTAGCTTGGACTGGGTCTTCTTCTTCAAGTCTTGATGCCTTGAACTTCCGGCATGGACTAACTTCTTATGTATTTTTAGCTTTTAGATACTCTTAGTTTAGTAATTTAAAGGTAGATGTTCTTGTGATGATGACTTCCAGATTTTGGGAATAATAATAGTTACTGATTTTATTAATGAGTTTAAGTCTTCCGCATTACTTTATGTTGATATTACATTGAAATGTTAAGGTTTAGATTGGTTGGTTCGCTCACATAGGAGGGTAAGTGAAGGTGCCAGTCGCGGCCGGATTTGGGTCGTGACAGCTCATTTCATTCCGGTCAAGGTGACTTATAATGCAGAGAAGTTAGCCAGACTCTACATCTCAGAAATTGTTCGATTGCATGGAGTTCCACTTTCCATCATATCAGATAGAGGTATGCAGTTTACTTCTAAGCTTTGGAGAACATTGCATCCTGAATTAGGTACTAGGTTGGACCTTAGTACTGTATTTCACCCTCAGACCGATGGTCAGTCTGAGAGAACAATTCAGGTGTTGAAAGATATGCTTCGTGCATGTGTGGTAGAATTTGGGGGTCATTGGGATAACTTCTTACCCTTAGCAGAGTTTTCATACAATAATAGCTATCACTCAAGTATTGATATGGCTCCTTTCGAAGCATTGTATGGGAGGCGATGTAGGTCTCCCATTGGTTGGTTTGATGTATTTGAGGTTAGACCTTGGGGAACTAATCTTTTGAGGGATTCATTAGAGAAGGTGAAATCTATTCAAGAAAAGCTCTTAGCGGCTCAAAGCAGGAAAAACGAATATGCCGATCGAAAGGTTAGAGACTTGGAGTTCATGGAGGGTGAACAAGTCTTGTTGAAGGATTCTCCCATGAAGGGGGAGATGCGGTTTGGAAAAGAGGTAAGCTAAGCCCAAGGTATATTTGACCATTTGAAGTACTTAAGCGAGTAGGGGAGGTGGCTTATGAATTAGCCTTGCCCCCAGGGCTGTCAGGGGTGCATCCGATATTCCATGTGTCTATGTTGAAAAGATACCATGGGGATAGAAACTATATTATTCGTTTAGATTCAGTCTTGCTTGATGAGAATTTGTCTTATGAGGAGGAGCTTGTTGCTATTTTAGATAGAGAAGTTCGCAAGTTGAGCTCAAGGGAAATTGCATCTATAAAAGTTCAATGGAAGAATGGACCCGTTGAAGAAGCCACTTGGGAGAAAGAGGCTGACATGCAAGAAAGATACCCACACCTGTTTACAGATTCAGGTACTACTTTTCTCCCTTGTTTTTTCTTCTTTCGATCATTCGATGACGAACGATGGGTAAATTGGTATCTATTGTAACGACCTGTTTAGTCATTTTGAGCAGCAGATTTTAATTCTGGAAAAGCTGTCTTTGTCGATGGACCCCACGAAAGACCGTCCTAGGCACGACAGACCGTCGAGGGTGTGTCATTCCAAAATACTTAGAATTCTGAAAATTAGGTACTGAAATCGACTCTCTGAACTTCATGACGAAGTGACAGGATGTACCGTCACAGGCATGACGGGCCGTCACAGACTCTTCAGTAAATTTCAGTCTCTGAACTCTGTGACGGAAGCAGCAGGACGGACCGTCGCAGTCACGACGGCCCGTCACAGGTTGCGTAATCCCAGGCTGAGTCGGATTTCTTTAAAAGTTTTAAGGGACATTTTGGACTATTCCTACTTTAATTATAAATTTAGTGGTTTAACATTAATAACTCAATTACTTGGGGGTTAAAAGAGATAACCTTGACTTAATTAGTGGGTTAATTCCTCATCTTTTATACTTAATTATATGATAATTAGGGTAAAAGAAAGAGGGTTTGAATAAGAAAAATAGAAAGAACAAAGAGAGAGAGAGGATCGAACGAGAAAAAGGAGAAACAAGAAAAAGAACAAAGCTTTGGGAACTTGCTTGCTTGATCACTAATCTTCGGTGGAGGTAGGTTATGGTTTTTATGCTATTAATAGTAAAATCTTAATAGCGAATGATATGTATTGGGTGGTACTGTAAAACCTTCTATATGCTTAATTGTGTGCTTGCATGATGTGTTTATATAATTGTGATAAAATAAGCATGTTGAAGCTATTGAATCCTAAATCTTGAAAACCTCTTGTTAATGATGATGCCTTGGTATAAGAGAAGGCTTGATGAACTTAATTAATGAGATTGATATGCCTGGGTATAAAAGAAGGCTTGAAGAATTAACAGAATAAGATTAGTGGAGCGGGTGTCACGAACCGACACATATAAGTAGGGGATCGGGTGTCACGAACCGACACGTAGAATAAGGGGATCGGGTGTCACGAACTGACATGTAAAATTAGGGGATTGGGTGTCACGAACCAACACGTAGAAGTAGGGGATCAGGTGTCACGAACCGACACGTAGAATTAGGGGATCGGGTGTCACGAACCGACACGTAGAACTAGGGGATCGGGTGTCACGAACCGACTCGTAGAATTAGGGGATCGGAGTGTCACGTTCCGGCACATAGTAGTAGGGGAGCGGAGTGTCCCATGCCGACACAAGAGGAATAAATATAATGAATCTTTGAATTATGTTAATAAATTCGAATGAAAAGAACCTAATTCCCAAATGAGTATGATATGGAGGCTTGAGTCCTCACGAGTGTACTTGACGTTATTTATCAAAGATTCTTGTATATGTTGTTGCTACAGATTGAGTATTGTAGTTGACTTATGATATGATCTGATATATATTGTTTTCTATTTTGAGTTGGCCGATGATATCTACTCAGTACCCGTGTTTTGTACTAACCCCTACTTGTATGTTTCTTTCATTGTTATTTGTGGATTGCAGCAAACGTGCCGTCGTCTTCAACTCAACCGCGACTCTAGCTAGTCTTCATTACACCGGATTTCAGGGTGAGCTAACACTTCTAGCTTGGACTGGATCTTCTTCTTCATGTCTCGATGCCTTGAAGTTCCGGCGTGGACTTGCTTTTTATTTATTCTAGCTTTCTAGATACTCTTAGCTTTAGTAATTTGAGGATAGATGTTCTTGTGATGATGACTTCCAGATTTTGGGGATAATGATAAGTTTGAGTTTTAGAAGTTGATTATTGATTTTCATTAATTATTTTAAGTCTTCCGCATTATATTATGTTAATTATATTCGAAATTTTGGGGTTCAGATAGGTTGGTTCCCTCACATAGTAGGATAAGTGTGGGTGCCACTCGCGACCCGTTTTGGGTCGTGACAAACTTATCTATCAATTGTTGCCTATATATATCTTTGTTCATACTGTTTTTTCAAATAACAACATATTTGTATTCTATTTTTGAAATTATATTTATCAAATAATTTGTCTTATCGTTACTTGTTTTAGTAAGTTGTTATAGTTCATATTCTATGTATAAGAGTTTTAATTTTTTCCATATCTTTCGTACTTTTTTATCTATCTTGGTTTTTATTATTTTAGTTTCTTTACATGTTGTTTTATCAATTTATATTTTTTGTACAAAATTTTAAAAAGTTAACTTAATTTTTTGTGTCTTTAATAAATTTTATCTTATAATTATAATTACTTAGTTTTTGCAAAACTTCAAACCTTTTTGGTTCAATCATTATAATTCTAATTCTATTTTATCATATTGATCTATGTTTTCTTTAGCTTTTACCCAATATATATATTTTATCATTGATCTCTGAATATCTCTAGATCATCATATAAATCATTTATGTCAGAATAAAATTCATCATGAAAATTATCTTGTATATCTAATTCAGCTCAATCTTGAGTTGTTACTTCTATTACCTCATAAGTTACTAATATATCATAAATTCCTCTTTTTATATCTTTCTCTCTGTCTTCTTACAATTCCGTTACAATTCCACTTCCAACCCCCAAATTGGTATCAGAGCTAGATAATGAACAAATAGTAAGATATGGAAAACAAATCGGAAGCAACAAATCTAAAGAAACAGGTATACTCATTTAAGTACATGAGTAGCTAAACCAATTTATTCCTGATAATCTCTTGTTGATTATAATTGTTTATCATGTTTTAATAATGTTCTAATAACAATCTTTAGAAATTTTGCTACAGAAATATTCTGCGAATAAGTATGCCCAGACTATGGCCTCCTAAGGTTGAAACCGATAGGCAAGAAGGCCGTTTAGGGGAGTAAACAATGTTGAGGCGTTGTTAGGGTAACTGATCAAAGAAGAAAACTGTAGTAGTGACCAAACGAGATGATTATTAAACCATTATTATTACATAATAAATAAATATAATCCATTAAGAGGTTGGAAGGAATAAAATTTTAGTAAAACTGGAAAATAATTAAATGAATACTTATCTACTGGATTATGACGTTAATTACAAGATATTAATACTCTATATACTAAAAGCTCTTAATACAGATATAATTCACAATTATGAATACAAACCTACATACACGTGGTTGAGAGAGAGAGACATCACTCAATGATATTCAAACTCATGCTCTGATACCAAGTTTGCCACATCACGGTTTACCCCCTAGACGTAACCGACGTTGTCATCTTTTTCCAGTACTAAGACTAGCCTCTTAGTCTCTTGTCATTACATTCATAGGTTGAAAAAATTGAGGAAAGCATGAAAACATTAATTATAACTACATAAAGGTTTAAATAGACCTCTACATACAAATAATATATATTCATATCTAGGATATATAGACCCTTCATATAGGAAGGTTACATAGCCTTTTACTTTTATTGCACATACATATACGTAAAATATAGAAATAGTCTCAACAATTGTTTCATCTCATACCATCTAAACCAATAAAACAATATGGGCATAGCCCTTACATTTATCCAACAAGACAATATATAGGTCATACGAAAGTGCAATACTCAAATTAAAAGGAAAGGAATGGAATAGTCAATAATCTCATAACAATATCCGTAAGCAAGAGGATGGCATTGCCCTCAAAAGTTGAGGACCTACCTCACTTGAATGAGAGGAGGAATCTGAGCCTTCAACAGTGTTGCCTTCCAAACTCTTCAACGACCGGAACCTAAAATGTTTGGGAAAAGGGAAGAAAATGGGGTTAGTACTCCACATGTACTAACGATGGGATATTATACACATGCATAAGATAAAAAATGCTAACAGGGACTTTCATCAAAACATGCCAAATTACCATTTTAGGGGTATAATGCAAAGACAAGTAAGCCATATAAATAAACCAAACATTCTTACTATCTCAACAAGTAATACTTATCCCAACATACTTGAAACCATGATTTACTATGACCCTAACATCCAGGAATAATATCACAGGAATGAATAAGAGCCAAACATATCATAATAACCAAGAAAACTACTCACATGTCCTTATGAAGTCATCAAGTGCAATGACTAAGCAAATACCCATAACCTTACTCAATCAAGTATCCTCAACTAGAAAACATGACCAATGTTTAACTTTCTATATCATGAATTTAGGTTTACATTTCATCATATATTAACATTTTAACCCAAGGCATATTTATAAATGAACTAATCAACATATAGTAATCATCAATGTGTCGTGGTCATCATTTATATGTCATATATTATCATAGCATAGACATATAAAAGAACTTGCTCCTAAGACACCGCTAAAGGATAGCTAGTACAATGTTTAGGTAGAGTCCCATATCCCTACCTAGACTAAACGAGACCCCTTAGGTTATCCAAGATAGAATTCAAGTCCTTCAATTTGTTTTACATTTTGGTAACATCTTTTCCTAACCGAAATAGACCACATGAGAGAGTGTGGAAGACGGTATCATAAAACCTAGACCGAAAGAAGGCGGACTACTTACAAAGATAGTACCAAAACATGCAACATATCTACTACATGGATCCACTAGCTAGTATTCTTATTGGGGCAACATAGTTCAAGAACTTGGATATATAGTTGGGACCTTCTATATGCGCCATGCATTATACTCTCCAATCTCAAGAGTAATATAGTGTTCCTACCTTCCCTATGTGGGAAGGGACACTCCTCAATCTAGTTCACTCGGTGTTAAGATAGAGTCCCTTTTTTAAATGTCTTTTAGCCTTTAATTCTCAAACTTAACTTAATTTAGGCATAGGGTCTACCCCTTGTGTGAGCATTATCATCAATATCTCTATAAGAATTGTATGAATATAAGTCCTTTCATCACAATTCATATTAGTGATTTAACATATTGACATTTCATAGTATATCAAGGCAAATTGAAAAATTTCACCATCCTTATATCACATACAACTTAATCAACCTCAAAACATAGTCATGAAATTTAAATTCAACATCATAACACCCTACAATCCTCGGATAAGGCATACTCCGATGTAATATCATGGCTTAACAACAATTAATCAAAATTGTAATTAAAGATAGAGATTCTATGACTTACAATTCTTCCTCATAGTCTATCATCAAGGTCTTACCATCATCCCATAACTCAACCCAATTTGGGGAGTAACATTACCACAAAATGATAACCAATAAGATAACCTGGCCAATTGCATCTCTATAACACAATTCATCACTAGATAACAACTTGAAACATGATACATAGAGTGATCTCACCTTTACAATTCATAACCTAAAACACATCTCAAGAACTAACATGATAGGACTATAATTCATCTTAATTAAGTCATAACAACAACATAAGTTAGTAATCAAGTTAACAACCAACTCAATTGAATGATCACAATACAATATAGGTCAAGATCACTACCTAGGGTTAGGGATGGAGGATTCAATTTAGACCAAACCATCAAGATTACCATAAACAAGTAGAATTACATGTTTATTTACTCCATATTACAATAAATGATAAACAACTAAATCCATAACTTAAATTTCTTAATTGAATGAACCCCATGAGAAAACTTTTGAAATCTATTTTAAAGGAACCCTTTGAAGAAAGAGTCTCAAAGGTGAATAAAACACATACCTTAAAATTTGTCTACAATTTGATGGTGAATTCTTCCCTTTCAATCTCCCAAACCCTAATCTTTGCTAGTTTTCAATGGTGAGTTCAAGTAGAGAGAGAAATTAGAGAGAATGAAGAAAGTTTATGTCTGAGTTGTCTTAAGGTTAATGAGGGTTGAGGTTATTTATAGTGGGACTTAATAAACTTAATTAGTCTCTCTTTAATCAATAACTAACCCCTAAACCACATAATTAATTAAATATACTTAATGAAAAATGTGCAACAACTAAGGACCCTAACAAATGAGACCCCGCTAACGGGCCGTCTGTGAGTTGAAGGACATTCCCCCCTCCGTCCTGCACTCTGTCGTCTTCGTTATACACTGTGCAGAGAGGGGATTCCTCCAATTGTGTAAGTGGGGACAATGGTGGCATCGACGCCTCGTCGATCCACATATGAACCATAGCCTGCACCTCTACACTCTTTCGATGAGTTTAGAGGTTGTGCGGGTGAAGGGGAGTCTACCAGCCTAAGTATGGGAAGATAGTGCCATTGACGCTGCATCGATCCACACACGGGCCATCTTCTATCGCATCAATGAACACTGCCAGGTAATGTTACTTCAAATTATAAGGGTCCTACTCAAGGGCCCTTGGTTGGTTCTTGGGGAGTCGTTCCCGAACATTTCAACCATAAAAAAAACACAAATACTCTTATCTACCTTTGTACCAATTTTTGTACATTTATGACTCCTAAAATTTAGTCAAATAGGGTAAGGCACACTAACATCCCTTTTGAAACAACATCATGGATGTCATGGACGTTCTTGGAAATTTTGGTTCTAAAACCTCCTTAATGACCTATATTAATTAAAAATTTACTTAGAAACAATACATACACCTTATGACACCTATTTTAGGCTTTACAATGTGTCTTGAATTTTCAAGGAGTTACAGTTTCAACACCGTCCACACATCTGAGAAGATCTAAATTTGAAGTCCTCTTATTCATGACTCCTTTAATTAGAAAGAAGTTGAGATCTATATTGAGTATCACATTTTTTGGTTGGATGTGACATCTTCAACATAACTCCCAATCTCTAAGTACTTCTTTATATCAAAATACCAAGTTAAACAATCTAGTTATGCTTCATTGTGTGAATAATGGACCGGATGTTCTTTCAGATCTATATCAAAAAGAACAATATAATCAATATACGGATGTTTTATCTTTGAGGCGATGGTGGCGAGAGTGTCAGCCTACTCATTGTGTGTTCTAGGAGTGTTTCTGACATCAATATTGCAGAATCTTCTACATAACTTTTGTATATACGGCACGTATGGTATAATCTTTGGGTTTTTGACAACCCATTCTCCCTGAACCTAATGAATCAATACATTTTAATCTAAAATAGCCAATAGCTCGTGAACATTCATGTCGATGGACATTTTCAAACCGAGGAGACAAGCTTCATATTCGGCCATGTTGCTAGTGCAATTGAATCGAAGTTTAGCCTCCATGGGATAGTTTTGACCATATTATGATACTAAAATTGCTCCAATACCTCTTCCTTGGTGATTTGATGCTCTGTCAAAGAATAATCTCCGACCCGGATATGCTGCAGAAATATCTTCACCCACAAATAATACTTCTTCATCGGGACAATAAATCTTGAGAGGTTCATACTCTTCATCAAATGGATTTTCTGCAAGAATATCTGCCAAGACATGTGCTTTAATCGCTTTTGGGTCACATACACAATATCAAATTCTCTCAAAAGCGTCTGCCACTGAACAATTTTCTGATTGGCATCGCCTCCTAGAAGATATACCTTAGCGGGTCCATTCTGGAAATGAGATATGTAGTATTAGAAGGAAGATAATGCCTTAATTTCTGGGCAATCCAAGTCAAAGCACATCACATTCTTTCTAGAAGAGTATACCGAGACTAGAATGGAGCGAACTTCTTATTAATGCAATAAATAGCTCTTTCCTTCTATCTTGTATCGTCGTTTTGACCAAGTACCAATCTAAATGTGTTATATGAGACATATAATTTTTTATTGTATTAAAAGAAATCTGGTATTATTCGATCCAATTTGTCAAAGCATATCTTCAACAACTTGAAGATAGGCCCACACAAGCATAGTTTATTGAGCTATGAATTGACTGATGTAGTACAACCTCACTAAGAATCACATCACTTCCTTCTTAGTCTTCGGAGGAGGTAACTATTGAATTTCTTTGATCTTAGATGGGTCGAGATTAATACTCCTTCTACTGACTATAAATCCCATTAACTTTTAATTTTGTACCTAAAAAGCATATTTGGCGTGATTTAATTTAAAGTTATAACAACGCCGACGCTAAAGAAACATCCTTAAATGTGTCAAGTGGTCCGAACTCTTACGGGACTTGATTATGATGTCATCTGTATACACCTCAATCTCATTATGAATCATGTCATGAAATATGGTCGTCATTTCCCGCATATACGTAGCATAAGCATTTCAAAGACCAAATGGCATCACCTGTAATGATATACACCTCAAGGCATCATAAAAGTTGTCTTTTTTCATCTTCCTCGTCCATTAAGATGTGATGATAACAAGTGTAACAATAAAAAAATGACTGTATTTCATGCTTAGCATGGTTGTCGATCATAATGTGCATGTTCGGCAAAGGAAAAATATCTTTTGGAATTGCTTTGTTGAGATCTCTGTAATCAACACATATTCAGATCTCCCATCTTTTAGGCAATCGGAACTACATTAGCCAACAATGTCAGCTCACTTCTACTAATCAAGATTCGATCTATTTGGTGATCTCTTCTTTAATCTTTAAACTTACCTTATTCTTGAAATTTCGAGCATACTATTCCACTGGACTAAACTCGGATTACCATGTCGCTGACTCTCTAGATGAACACATCAATGTATTCAATAAGAAAATAATTTAGACCTTTTTTCTTTGGGATTCATTAAAAAGGATACTAATTTTGACCTCTTTGGCACACTCTTAGTCTCCCTTATTTACAGTTTAGTTTCTTTTAAATTTTGCTTATGCTGATTTTCAAACTGTCGAAATTCCTAAGAAACATATTTTGGTACCACATTTCCCTCTTCATATTCTTAATCCTTGTCATCACCTGCCTTATTTTGTTCGTTAAGCTCGTGACATGACATGACATTGGAATTTCTTAAATTAAAATTACTGAAAATAGAAAGAGAAAAAGTTAGGAAATTAAAATATAGTAGATAAGTAAATAATCAAGATTCGATCTATTTGGTGATCTCTTCTTTAATCTTTAAACATAACTTAGGCTTCAAATCCCAAGAATACTATTTCACTGGACTAAACTCGGACTAATTGGCAACTTGTGAGACACCATGAAACATAGCCTTACCATGTCGCTGAATCTCCAGACGAACACATCAATGTATTCAATAAGAAAATAATTTAGACCTTTTTTCTTTGGGCGTCATGAAAAATGATAATAATTTTGACCTCTTTGGCACACTCTTGGTCTCCCTGATTTATAGTTTAGTTTCTTCCAAATTTCGCTTATGCTGATTTTCAAACTGACGAAATTCCTAAGAAACATATTTTGATACCTCATTTCCCTCTTCATATTCTTAATCTTTGTCATCATCTGCCTTATTTTGTTCGTTAAGCTCGTGACATGACATGACATTGGAATTTCTTAAATTAAAATTACTAAAAACAGAAAGAGAAAAAGTAATGAAATTAAAATATAGCAGATAGGTAAATAAACAAGATTTGATCTGTTTGATGATCTGTTCTTCAATCTTTAAACTTAACTTAGGCTTTAAATTCCAAACATACTATTTCACTGGACTAAACTCGGATTAATTGGCAACTTGTGAGACACGATGGAAGATAGCCTTACCATGTCGCTGATTCTCCAGATGAACACATCAATGTATTCAATAAGAAAATAATTTAGACCTTTTTTCTTTGGGATTCATCAAAGTGGATACTAATTTTGACCTCTTTGGCACACTCTAGGTCTCCCTGATTTACAGTTTAGTTTCTTCCGAATTTCGCTTATGCTGATTTTCAAACTGTCGAAATTCCCAAGAAACATATTTTGGTACCTCATTTCCCTCTTCATATTCTTAATCCTTGTCATCACCTGCCTTATTTTGTTCGTTAAGCTCGTGACATGACATGACATTGGAATTTCTTAAATGAAAATTACTGAAAACAGAAAGAGAAAAAGTTATGAAATTAAAATATACCAGATAAGTAAATATTCAAGATTCGATCTATTTGGTGATCTCTTCTTTAATCTTTGAACTTAACTTAGGCTTGAAATTCCGAGCATACTATTTCACTAGACTAAACTCGGATTAATTGGCAACTTGTGAGACACCATGGAACATAGCCTTACCATGTCGCTGACTCTCCAGATGAACACATCAATGTATTCAATAAGAAAATAATTTAGACCTTTTTTCTTTGGGCTTCATCAAATTGGATACTAATTTTGACCTCTTTGTCACACTCTTGGTCTCCCTGATTTACAGTTTAGTTTCTTCCAAATTTCGCTTATGCTGATTTTCAAACTGTCGAAATTCCAAAGAAACATATTTTTGTACCTCATTTCCCCCTTCATATTCTTAATCCTTATCATCACCTGCCTTATTTTGTTCGTTAAGCTCGTGACATGACATGACATTGAAATTTCTTAAATTAAAATTACTGAAAACAGAAAGAGAAAAAGTTATGAAATTAAAATATAGCAGATATGTAAATAAACAAGATTCGATCTATTTGGTGATCTCTTCTTTAATCTTTAAACTTAACTTAGGCTTGAAATTCCGAGCATACTATTTCACTGGACTAAACTCGGATTAATTGGCAACTTGTGAGACACCATGGAACATAGCCTTACCATGTCGCTAACTCTCCAGATGAACACATAATTGTATTCAACAAGAAAATAATTTAGACCTTTTTTCTTTGGGATTCTTAAAAGTGGATACTAATTTTGACCTCTTTGGCACACTCTTGGTCTCCCTTATTTACAGTTTAGTTTCTTTCAAATTCGCTTATGCTGATTTACAAACTGTCGAAATTCCATAGAAACATATTTTGGTACCTCATTTCCCTCTTCATATTCTTAATCCTTGTCATCACCTTGCTTATTTTGTTCGTTAAGCTCGTGACATGACATGACATTGGAATTTCTTAAATTAAAATTACTAAAAATAGAAAGAGAAAAAGTTATGCAATTAAAATATAGCAGATAAGTAAATAATCAAGATTCGATCTATTTGGTGATCTCTTCTTGTCACGACCCAAATCCGGGCCGCGACTGGCACCCACACTTACCCTCCTATGTGAGCGAACCAACCAATCTAAACCTTAACATTTCAATGTAATATCAACATAAAGTAATGCGGAAGACTTAAACTCATTAATAAAATCAGTAACTACTATTATTCCCAAAATCTGGAAGTCATCATCACAAGAACATCTATGATCAAATTACTAGACTAAGAGTATTCTAAAAGCTAAAACAAGTAAAAGCTAGTCCATGCCGGAACTTCAAGGCATCAAGACATGAGAAAGAAGATCCAGTCCAAGCTAGAAGTATTAGCTCACCCTGAAGATCCGATGTGACGAAGATTGGCTAGAATTGTGGTTGAGTTGAAGATGACGGTACCTTTGCTGCACTCCACAAATAAACAAGAAGAAAACATAAAAGTAGGGGGTCAGTACAAACACAAGTACTGAGTAGATATCATCGGCCAACTCAAAATAGAAAACAGTATGTATTAAGAAATATCATAAAATCAACTAATATCCTTAGCACGCAGCATTTACAGTTACCATAACCCTTGGTTACAATACCAAACACATTAATGAGGACTCACACCTCCTCATCATACTCATTTGGGAATTTAGTTCATTAGATTGGATATATTACCATATTTCAAGATTCATTATCTTTATTCCCCTCGTGTCGGTACGTGACACTCCGCTCCTCAATATACTATCCTGGTGTCGGAACGTGACACCCGATCCATATTCTATCCTGGTACCGGAACGTGGCACCTGATCCATATTCTATCCTGGTGTCGGAACGTGACACTCCAATCCTCATATACTATCCTGGTACCGGAACGTGGCACCCGATCCATATTCTATCCTGGTGTCGGAACGTGACACTCGATCCATATTCTATCCTGGTGTCAGAACGTGACACCCGATCCATATTCTATCCTGGTACCGGAACGTGGCACCCGATCCCCTAATCTCACCACTTTCGTTCATCAAGCCTTCTTTTATACCAAGGCATCATCATTAACGAAGTAGATTAGGGTTTCTTTTCAAGATTTGGGATTCAATAGCTTCATCATGCTTATTTATTCACAATTACATAATCACATAATTCATGCAAGCATACAATTAAGCATATAGAATGTTTACAATACTACTAACACATATCGTTCGCTATTAAGAGTTTACTACGAATAGTATGAAAACCATAACCTACCTCAACCGAAGAATTGAAATCAAGCAAGTTAATCCTCAAAGCTTGGTGCTTTCCCCTTCTCTCGATCGTTTCTCTCTCTCCCTTCTTGTTCTTTCTATTTTCTTATTTCAAACCCTCTTTCTTTTACCCTAATTAGTGTATAAATAAGGATAAAAGATGGCAATAATGCCCCACTAATTAACTTAAGGTTACCTCTTTTAACCCCCAAGTAATTAGACTTATTAACATTAACCCACTAACTTTATAATTAAGGCAAGAATAGTCAAAAACGTCCCTTAAAACGTATCAAGAAATCCAACCCGGACTGGGATTGCGCAACCTGTGATGGGCCGTCGCGCCTGCGACGGTCCGTCCTGCTGTCCGTCGCATAGTTCAGAAACTTGATTTTGGGTGAATGGCCTATGAAGGTCCGTCACACCTGTGACGGTCCGTCCTGCCACTCCGTTACGAAGTTCAGAGAGTTGATTTTCAGTACCCAATTTAAGATTTTCTAAGTGTTTGGAAACGAGACCCTGCGACGGTCCGTCGTGCCCATGACGGATCGTCGTTGAGTCCGTCGCCTCAGCCTGTTTTTCCAGAAATAAAATCTGCAGCTCAAGACGACTAAAAAGGTTGGTACACTTCTTTAATCTTTAAACTTAACTTAGGCTTGAAATCCCGAGAATAATATTTCACTGGACTAAACTCGGACCAATTGGCAACTTGTGAGACACCATAGAACATAGCCTTACCATGTCGCTGACTCTCCAGATGAACACATCAATGTATTCAATAAGAAAATAACTTAGACCTTTTTTCTTTGGGCGTCATCAAAAATGATAATAATTTTGACCTCTTTGGCACACTCTTGGTCTCCCTGATTTACAGTTTAGTTTCTTCCAAATTTCGCTTATGCTGATTTTCAAACTGTCGAAATTCCTAAGAAACATATTTTGATACCTCATTTCCCTCTTCATATTCTTAATCCTTGTCATGACCTGCCTTATTTTGTTCGTTAAGCTCGTGACATGACATGACATTGGAATTTCTTAAATTAAAATTACTGAAAAGAGAAAGAGAAAAAGTAATGAAATTAAAATATAGCAGATAGGTAAATAAACAAGATTCGATCTGTTTGATGATCTGTTCTTTAATCTTTAAACTTAACTTAGGCTTTAAATTCCAAACATACTATTTCACTGGACTAAACTCGGATTAATTGGCAACTTGTGAGACACAATGGATGATAGCCTTACCATGTCGCTGACTCTCCAGATGAACACATCAATGTATTCAATAAGAAAATAATTTAGACCTTTTTTCTTTGGGATTCATCAAAGTGGATACTAATTTTGACCTCTTTTGCACACTCTTGGTCTCCCTGATTTACAGTTTAGTTTCTTCTGAATTTCGGTTATGCTGATTTTCAAACTGTCGAAATTCCCAAGAAACATATTTTGGTACCTCATTTCCCTCTTCATATTCTTAATCCTTGTCATCACCTGCCTTATTTTGTTCGTTAAGCTCGTGACATGACATGACATTGGAATTTCTTAAATTAAAATTACTGAAAACAGAAAGAGAAAAAGTTATGAAATTAAAATATACCAGATAAGTAAATAATCAAGATTCGATCTATTTGGTGATCTCTTCTTCAATCTTTGAACTTAACTTAGGCTTGAAATTCCGAGCATACTATTTCACTTGACTAAACTCGGATTAATTGGCAACTTGTGAGACACCATGGAACATAGCCTTACCATGTCGCTGACCCTCCAGATGAACACATCAATGTATTCAATAAGAAAATAATTTAGACCTTTTTTCTTTGGGCTTCATCAAAGTGGATACTAATTTTGAACTTTTTGTCACACTCTTGGTCTCCCTGATTTACAGTTTAGTTTCTTCCAAATTTCGCTTATGCTGATTTTCAAACTGTCGAAATTCCTAAGAAACATATTTTTGTACCTCATTTCCCTCTTCATATTCTTAATCCTTGTCATCACTTGCCTTATTTTGTTCGTTAAGCTCGTGACAAGACATGACATTGAAATTTCTTAAATTAAAATGACTGAAAACAGAAAGAGAAAAAGTTATGAAATTAAAATATAGCAGATATGTAAATAAACAAGATTCGATCTATTTGGTGATCTCTTCTTTAATCTTTAAACATAACTTAGGCTTGAAATTCCGAACATACTATTTCACTAGACTAAACTCGGATTAATTGGCAACTTGTGAGACACCATGGAACATAGCCTTACCATGTCGCTAACTCTCCAGATGAACACATCAATGTATTCAACAAGAAAATAATTTAGACCTTTTTTCTTTGGATTCTTAAAAGTGGATACTAATTTTGACCTCTTTGGCACACTCTTGGTCTCCCTGATTTACAGTTTAGTTTCTTTCAAATTCGCTTATGCTGATTTACAAACTGTCGAAATTCCATAGAAACATATTTTGGTACCTCATTTCCCTCTTCATATTCTTAATCCTTGTCATCAACTGCCTTATTTTGTTTGTTAAGCTCGTGACATGACATGACATTGGAATTTCTTAAATTAAAATTACTGAAAACAGAAAGAGAAAAAGTTATGAAATTAAAATATACCAGATAAGTAAATAATCAAGATTCGATCTATTTGGTGATCTCTTCTTTAATCTTTAAACTTAACTTAGGCTTGAAATTCCGAGCATACTATTTCAATGGACTAAACTCGGATTAATTGGCAACTTGTGAGACACCATGGAACATAGCCTTACCATGTCTCTAACTCTCCAGATGAACACATCAATGTATTCAATAAGTAAATAATTTAGACCTTTTTTCTTTGGGATTCATAAAAGTGGATACTAATTTTGACCTCTTTGGCACACTCTTGGTCTCCCTGATTTACAGTTTAGTTTCTTCCAAATTTCGCTTATGATGATTTACCAACTGTCGAAATTCCTAAGAAACATATTTTGGTACCTTATTTCCCTTTTCATATTTTTAATCCTTGTCATCACCTGCCTTATTTTGTTCGTTAAGCTCGTGACATGACATGACATTGGAATTTCTTAAATTAAAATTACTGAAAACAGAAAGAGAAAAAGTTATGAAATTAAAATATACCAGATAAGTAAATAATCAAGATTCGATCTATTTGGTGATCTCTTCTTTAATCTTTAAACTTAACTTAGGCTTGAAATTCCGAGCATACTATTTCACTGGACTAAACTCGAATTAGTTGGCAACTTGTGAGACACCATCGAACATAGCCTTACCATGTCGCTAACTCTCTAGATGAACACATCAATGTATTCAATAAGAAAATAATTTAGACCTTTTTTCTTTGGGATTCATCAAAGTGGATACTAATTTTGACCTCTTTGGCACACTCTTGGTCTCCCTGATTTACAGTTTAGTCTCTTCCAAATTTCGTTTATGATGATTTTTAAACTGTCGAAATTCCTAAGAAACATATTTTGGTACCTCATTTCCCTCTTCCTATTCTAAATCCTTGTCATCACCTGCCTTATTTTGTTCGTTAAGCTCGTGACATGACATGACATTGGAATTTCTTAAATTAAAATTACTCAAAACAGAAAGAGAAAAAGTTATGAAATTAAAATATAGCATATAAGTAAATAAACAAGATTCGATCTGTTTGATGATCTATTCTTTAATCTTGAAACTTAACTTAGGCTTTAAATTCCGAGCATACTATTTCACTGGACTGAACTCGGATTAATTCGAAACTTGTGAGACACCATGGGACTTAGCCTTAGCATGTCGCTTACTCCACAGATGAATGTATCAATGTATTCAATAAGAAAATAAATTAGACCATTTTCCTTTGGGCTTCATTAAAGTGGTTACTAATTTTTACCACTTTGGCACACTCTTGGTCTCCCGGATTTACAGTTTAGTTTCTTCCAAATTTCGCTTATGCTGATTTTCAAACTGTCGAAATTCCTAAGAAACATATTTTGGTAACTCACTTTCCTCTTAATATTCTTAATCCTCGTCATCACTTGCCTTATTTTGTTCTTTAAGCTCGTGACATGACGTGACATTGGAAGTTCTTAAATTAAAATTACTGAAATCAGAAAGTGAAAAAAGTCATGAAATTAAAATATAGCAGATAAGTAAATAAAGAGGTTTTAAATAAAAGAGGTTTTAATTAAATTGGAAAAAATACAAACTTTGGGCATAGCAAAGGGCCATGTTTCCATTTTTTACATCAAGGGAGGAACTTTAAAATTCATGAAACTTAAAGCAAATAGAAAATGGTGGGTCTCGGGCCTCCTCCAGACTGCCACCAATTTTCAAAACATGCATAAACAATGTACTTCTACCAAGATGATCCGGGAATTATGATTGGTGTAGAATTCAAGTTCTGTAGCTACTCTCCAGGATCAGCATCACGGATATCAAGTAGCTCAACTTCGTCCTCTATGACAGCATCGATCTCCTCAAAAAGATTGCAGATTACTTCCCCGAGGCCATCATGATCGGCGTACTTTCAGATTAGAAAAATTTGATACAGATGATGGATTGGCTTAGAAAATGCTTTATCACTGCTTTTTTTCATCTTTGTCAAATCATCGGTGGGGACATACCCCAAACCATATCTCACTTCTTTGACGGGAATTTTAATACGCTCAATAATTTCTTGGGAATTCCTTCGCAATCTGAAACTTGGATCGAACCCATTCTACAGCATCACAGTGGCGATCGAACCCAGATCCTCACCGGTGGAATTCGTACATATGGCTTGTTTGTGCCTTCTACTCCTCACCAGATGATGAAGCTTGTTTGGAAGTACCATGAACGGGTTATTCAAGATAAAGGAAACCACTCTAGCTACGTCCTAAAAGAAGGTTATAACTCGTGTCAGTGTCCAAAACCTGAAACTGTGCAATGTATTCCGCTGGACCTATTTGAATGACAAAATTCACTGCTTCTAATGTATATCTTTGTACTCCATTGAAATCTCTTACATTTACTTTGTTTTGTTCCTACTTACCCTAGACAAACCTTAACTGCGTGAGAGTCGACAATGAAAAAATGTTGAGACAAGACCCATCATCCACATGGACATGGTTTATGTCCCTTTGATGACATACGACAGTGATATGAAACACCTTGTTCTGGTATCTCCCTTCAAAGAGAAACTATTCATCATAGAAGCTAATCTGATCCCCTTGGATAACTTAGTTTATCATAGCCGCTACATTATCGATGCTTGTTCCCATGGGCACATACTTAATATCCAAAGCCTTCTTCAAGTCCTGCCTATATAGCTGGGAGCTCATCAAATGGCCTACAATAAAAATCTTAGCTGGGGTTTTCCCTAGATTCTTAATGATCGAATAGTCCTTAGGCTCTATCTTTCTCTAGAATTCCTGCGATTCGCCCTCACTTATCGTCCTTTTCCCTTGATCTTTTTTCTGTACTCTAAGATCAAACTCTTTAGGGGTATAACACCTCTCAGATGGGGTCATACCCTGAGCAACAATGATTTCATTCACAAACTTTGGCCTAGCAATAGTTTCTAATGGAATCAAGGCAACAGCCTATGCGGGTGTCAGTATCACAAACTCATTTTCCTCTTTAAAGGTAAGGGAGGCCACAACTCTTTCTAACTCATCATGAACAATAAGAGTTATCTCCTTTGTCATATATCAGTCATCATCTGTCTCTATCATTTTGACGTTGGTGCTTCTATTATTCGGCAAAGGATTGGGTTTGCCATTGGGCGCGGTTTTTTGAAGAGAAACCACTTCTTGGTCGATCATATCTTGAAGGAGTTCCTTGAAGTAGATGTTATGGTGACCTTAGAATGGGTTTCTCCAAAGTGGGGGAGTATGGTGAAGAGAATGGTTGTCGGGAGTGAGGTACCCTTAACAAATTCATTATGTTTTTATGAAGTCAAAAACAAAGAGTTCTTAGTAACTTCGTTTGTGTAGGAGTCTTTTGTGAAAAATGATATCCAAACATTCTCCATATGATATGAATGTTTTTTTTTGAATTAGAAGATGAGTTTTTATGCATGGTATATTCCTCATGGTTCATGTTAATCTGGGTAGGTTGCTAATTTTTTCATCAGGATTAAAGTAAGCATCTATAAATTTTTATATGAGATTTGTTTGTTGAGGGTCAAAAAGGAATTTCTTAAGTGAAGCAGTATCACTATGAAGTTGCTAAAGTTTTATGCTCAATGTATGATTTTGCAAAAAAAAAAAGACTAATTCATTCTTTGATTTAAAAATTTTATAATATGGTTACAACTGATATATATAAGTATGATAATGAATATAGAATGTGTTTTTTCTGTTAGGAATGAAGGATGTGAGTCTTATGTCATAATGAGTTGTAGAATTTATTCTAGTTTTTGTTATGTTGTGGTTCTCGTAATTATGTGAAATTTATGTTTCTCCTTGATTATGTTTTGTATAATGTGTCGTATGGTATTATCAAGTTTTGTTAAGATGAATCTCTACTCTTGGAATTGTTTAGAGAGTGACAAGTGTCATTCTAGGCCAAATGTTATTCAAGTGGGGGAGAATGTTTTCATGACCCGCAAGTACCTCCTAGAATTTAGGGAGAACCCTTGGATAGGGACAAGGCGTGCTTGAACCTTTGGGGTCTCATACAAGACTTTTACCTATCATTCATTAAATAATACATGAAAAGTAAATTAAAAATTTTCACGATATTTCAAATAAAAAAGAATCTTTTATAAATACTAAGAAGTACACTCTTTTAGAAGGTTTAGCACTAAGAATCCCCTTTCAGAAGGTTTCTTAGTGCAATGAAAAGATAGCGTCCCATACACCACCTACACTAAGTACTATGTTCTTTTAGATGAATTAGTTCACTCAATTCATGTAAGACTCACCAAGACTCCTATTTCAGAATGCCTACTTATTGATTTAGACAGTGTCCAATTCCACTACCTACCTGAAGTAGTACACTATTTTAGAAGACTTAGTACCTTAATTTCTTTTGTGGGGGTTAGCTTAACTGACATAGACCATGAGAGCTAGACGGGGAATCCTGATACTTCCCTAATCGCAGAAGGGTCCCTCAACTTGCCTACAATATTGTATTTTCATTTACCTTTACATAGATTTCTCAAAAGCTACACCTATGCAGGTGCATATTAAAGGGCTAAGGATATTTCTACTAAGTAACTCATTTTCTACTAACGAGGATTACTCATCTCAAGACGTGCATTGAAATACAACATCTCAACTCACAAAGTGTAGCCACCTCTCCTTCATATCCTCTCGGTGATAGGCATAACTCCCCATGGATTGTCAACATTATAAACTATGGGTTAAGGATAACTAATGGACACCACATCTCAACTCATGGAGGGTATCGATCCTCCTACCTAACTTAGAAAGCTATTTGAAGATATTGAAGTTTCCACTAAACAATTTATCTCAAGTCACGAAGAGTGTTCACCCCAAAAATCCCCTTTCCATTCAGATTCTTTGACTTCATTCATTCCTTCATTCATTCTTAGTATGTGTATGTATGTGTACATGTGAGCACAACCTGCACAATGGAATCATTTCATTTACATTCAATGTTATAAACGATTAGACCTTCATTTATTACATCACACACTTTAACATAATTCATATAATCATGTAATTTATTTAGGTATACTCTCTATCCTACTTTACATGATAAGCTTCTTAAATAACGTTTATAAAAAATACCATCACTATCATCTTACTTCATATAATAATGCTTCAAGGTCTCAATCACAATTCACAAGTAGCTTCACATTCACATATATACCAAGTCAACATCGCCAACAAAAGTGGACCATACCACTCAAGAGCATTTCATAATTTAAGTTAAACAAGACTAGCTACTTACCCTTTAATCCAAGAATTCATCACCTATAATAATTCCTTCCACAATTCATCATAATATACCCCTTAGGGCATTAGCTAACTAACAATATCAATAAAAGGAAACCAAAGCTTAAAGACTACAATATCATGCTTATTCAACCCATTTCTTAAGCCAAAAATTGATAAAAACATTTCACATGATTTCATTGATGTTTCAGCATTAAAATCACCAATGAACATTAGGAACATCATAGTTGAATCATTAAAAATATTTTCATCCAAGACCCATTTTTAGGGTAAAATATAGAAGAAGTTAGGATTGGAAACCCTTATTGAAAATTAATAAGAACGTAGTCCTTGAATGGAAAAGAATTCAAGGATGAATACATACCTTATACAAGAGAAACCCCACTGATTTTTGGTGAAGAAATCGACCACCAACAGCCATCCTAGCTCTTCTTGACTTCTAGCTTCCATGGTGACTTGAGAGAGATTTTTGAGGGAGAGGGGTTTTGGGTTTTAGGAAATTAATGTCTAAAATTATGTCTTAGAGTTTGAAACATTTTAATATACCTAAAAGACGCTAAAAAAATCACTCAGCTTCATAAAAGACTTGCTATGAATTTACCAAACACACCATGCCAAGGCAGTCTTTTTGACAGCTCACAGACAACTCAAACCAATAGACCGTTTGTCCATCGATGTCCCATTGGTGGAGGTTCTTTGGTTGAGTCTTCAACGTCCAAACATGCAGGTCTTCAGGTCCAAACGATAGACCAAGTAGACGGGCCGTTAGTTGGACCACTAGCTGTTGTTTTGTCTCGTTGGTGGACACATCAAAGGCAGTCTTGGTCCCTTCTCTAGGGCCTCTCGTGGGTCCTAGGTGGGGTCGTACCAGGACTTTAAACCCCTAAAAATAGTATTGTAGGCCTTATGAACATTCCACATAATTTTTTAATAAACAAACAGGTAAAACTCACTCAAACACACAAGGACAAATAAGAACTTTCTAAGACACACATACCGAACGTCATGGATGTTCTTGGAAGTTTGACCTCCAAACTTAAACAAACTTCACACACTGTATAAGGACATCATTATAACTCATTTTTAAAAATATCACTCAATAAATAATCATGAAGCTCTAGTAAACTTTATTTTGTTTTAGGGTGTTACATTCTCCCTCACTTGGAACAACATTCGTCCTTGAATGACACTAGACACATTTAAGAACATCAAGGAGTCAATAAGCATCACAAAACACATTACAATCATGACCAAAAATTGATAGTCAATAGACCAACTAACAAGGAGCACAATTTCATATTTCCAACAACTTTGCAACACAATCACTTGCATCCACTTTCACTCTTAAAATTCACCATATTCCTTCATTTATGGAGGAAATACCTTCTCCAATATTAAACATGCTCATATAAATCAATATTACACAGATTAAAGCCACAATTCAAGACAATACAATTTTTTTCAAAAAGTAAAATTTTTACATTGAGCATCACTGTAACACAGTGAAACAAGCTAGAAAGTCCAACAATTCACCCTTTAATCAGTTCATCAAGAAGTAATGATCATATGAAAGACATAACCATAGTAAATTATATTACAACATGATAAAACAAATTTGAAGCAGTTAAGCAATATCTTTAGCTAAACCTTAACGAAAGAAATATAGGTTGACTACCAATTTCCTAATGTGACCATCATCTCATTAAGGGCTTATGAAACATTATACCATCAAACGAACTAATAATATAATGAGAAATGCAACTCATACTAATATGCATGACTCTAAACCATTACAAAACTGTCAAGTATTTTTGGTCTCAATCTTGAATAAGGATAGAAGAATAGATAAACATATCAACTGCCCTTCAACTCAACTCATTCTCTAGTTTAAATCCATCTCCAAGATCTCATAATTAAAACTACCACTATTCTTCTCACAAGGTAGGAACTTACACTACACTTGACTCGTGCACATTAAGACTAAAAATCAACCTTACTAGTTAATCATAACACTTTACTCTTAGGATTCAATCCTAGATAAACTTTCTTCAACAACAACTAATTAAACTCCTCCATTTTTGTTACCATAACTCCACAACTTCCTCACTAGGTAATCATACAACATTTCCCCCTTAGAGTAAACCTACACAATAAACTCAACCAATCACAGGAACAACTAGGAAACATTAACAAAAAATGAGGGTTGCCCTCTACTCATAGTAAATCTCCACATCATCTCAACATTCCTCAAATTTATACTTTAAATCATTTGTAGTATCATTGAACATAATATAAAGATGACTGATTTTCCCTCAAAGGAACATTATTAAATAATTATAATTCTTACCATTTTTAGAACTACATCACCATAAAGTTTCTCATCACAACACTTTTAATCTCAAAAGTCACACATAGTCATAAACGGCTTAACGTCACAATTTTCAAAACTAACCTTCACATTTACTCTTCTAGATACAAAACCATCATAAGCATTTAAACTCACCTTTCTCTACCTCAACATAGAAACATCTCCCTTTCCAAGAAATCACAATTAGAAAAACAACCGAACAAAGGAGAAGAAGAGAGAGATCTTATGGAGTTATATTTTATGGAACAATAAAAGAGTAATGAAGAAAGTGAAACTTCATCATTCTATAGCCTCTTGTCAATGGATGTGTCGCGACTCACACCAAAAACCAAGAGTCTACAAGACGTGGCTTCTATGACTTTTAGACGCTAAACTATTTCTCATAACATTATGCTCTAATACCAAGTCTGTCAAGACCCGCAATAACCCCCTAGAAATAAGGGAAAACCCTTGGATCAGGAGAAGGCGTACTTGAACCTTTGGAGTCTCATACAATCCTCTTAACCATCGTTCATTACATAAGACATGAAAAGTAGTGCAGAATAAAAACTTTCCAAGACAATTAAAATAAAAAGGAATCTTTTATAATACTAAGAAAGTCTTATCGTCACAACCCATATTATAGACACGACATAAAAATCGTACAGACACTATCCTTTACATTTGAAAGAAATGCATAATAAGAACTTATACAAAACTAAAAAAATGCAAAAATATGTACACAAATATATGAGGACATTCTTTGTCTTGAGAGCATCCTTTTCAAATATTTGTATTTAAAACTTCAACCTTGCTTCCAAACCTATACTTAGTAAGAATAGAAAAGTACAGGGTTAGTACAAAACAGTGTACTAAGTATGGCATATACAAAAACATGTAACAAGGGACATTTTAGCAAAAATATATTTTCATGCTAATTAAGTAAAACATTCAAGAAACAAGGAGTAAAAGAATATAAGAAACATCATTTAATACTCAGAGAAGAATTTCTAAACTTTTTGCAAAAGGGAGCATTTTACAGTAAGCTTCCGAAAGTTACAATGAATTCATTTTGACTTTACAATAAAGTAGCTCATCGTCAAAACAATGAACTCCCAAAGTATTTCAAAGAGTAAGTGAACTAATCTTCATAGGAATTTCCCTAGATAAGGTTATACTAAGATTATGCAAGGTATGACATAAAGGAAACACCCATTCACCTCCTTCAAATCACACCTAGGTGATCCCCAAGACTATCCCGTCTAGGCTTCCTCGCCTCTAGAGAACTTGTCAACACTCAATGACAAAAGATTTGAAGAACAAACAAGAAACACACCAATACTTCCCTTTTGGAATGCCTACTTAGTGCAATGAGTAGATGACGTCCCATTCCATCACCTACCCAAAGTAGTACACTCTTTTAGAAGGCTCAGCACCAAAACTACCATTTGGAAAGGTCTACTTAGTGCAATGGATAGATAACATACCATACAGCCACCTACGTTAAGTAGTACGTTCTTTTAGAAGACTCCACTAAATTCATATAAGACTCACCAAGACTCCCCTTTTGGAATGTCTACTTCGTGCAATGGATAGATAGTGTCCCATTCCACCACCGACCTAAGTAACTCATTCTCTACTAACGAGGATTACTCATCTCAAGAGGTACATTGGAATACAAACTATTAACTACCAATAGGACCCATCTACGGGCTTGGTCTCACCAACGCACCATCAATACTAGCGCATCGATTGTGCTGCAATTCTACTTGTTTTTATTAAGACTTGGGTATTTTAGGAAATTCACCCAAAGTCTTATAAAATGGGAGGACGGTTATTTTGGGTGTTTATGGATATTTTAAGATCATATAAGTCATGAAACTCTCATTTAAACCCTAGAACCTACATCAAAACCCATTCCGTCCCAAAGTTTCTACAAAAACCTCCACGTGAACACAAGGTGAAGATGTAGCTTGAACTTAGATCATCAATATAGTTTCTTCTTAAACTATCATTGAATTCTTCTAATAATTTATGGGAGTTCTTTATCTAAGGTTTGATATCACCTTAGAGTCTATTTCAAATATGATATTCAAAGATTTTAAAAAGTTCAAAAGTCCAATATCTACTGAAAGTCTTTGGTTCTTTCTTGAAACATTTCAAATATTAATACATGATTTTATTGATGTATAATTTGTGTTTTCAAATGAATTTCTCCGTGAACCCTTGACCTTCTCAAATATCTAAATTTGACTAAAATATGGTTTGTGTGATCGTGCTTTGATATTAATGAATTCATGCGTAGATTGGTATGGACTCTTGATTTATATATAGATTATGATTTTTTGGTTTATAGGCTGTCTTGAATTTATCTCATGAGTATTGTATATTCTTAGATCCATTGTATATTAAGCTTATTGAATAGATATTGACTTAATGCTTATGAGTTCTAGTGTAGGTTTCTGTGGGCTATTGAATGATGTAATAATTATATTCAATTAATGTCTACTTGGTCTTAGATGATAAATCTAGATTTAATTATCCTAGCTTCATTTAGTATTATAGTTAATGTATTTAATTGATGTTCATGGCTATGGGTAAGGGCCTTATGGAACTGAATTGGTTTTCTTATCTTTGGATTGAAGTGGTGAGTATGGATTGGTGGTACGCTGGCTAATTCTTTTTATTTTTCAGTAAAGTAACTCTAGAATTATTTTATGATTTGTTTGGTCCAGCTATGGTGGTGGTGCTACATAAATGATGTGGCCTTGTCGCTGTTACATTATGTATTATGATGAGCATGGCCTTGTTGGCATGCTACTTGATGTATTATGATGATTTATGTAGTTTATTATGGGTGTATGATCATATATATCTACATGGATGTAATGTAAAAGTATGTGTTCTTCTATTGATGTTGTTAAGTTATAATGATAGACTATTAGTATATCCATATGTGTTTAGTCTTAGAGTTGATGCATGATTATTCCTACATGACAGTGTGAGTCTATGATGGTTATATTGGTGATATTATAGTAATGTACAAGATGACTTAAACATGATAATGGTTATTCCTATGTGCTTCTAGAATGATATGCAATATGTGCTAAAGTGAAGTATGGTGTGTCTTGTTTTTGTAGAATTGTGTCCCTTACTTGATACATGTGTTAATATGAATAGCATACGATAATGGCTATTCCTATGTGCTTCTAGAATTATATGCTATTTTTGCTAAAGTAAAGTATGTCGTCTCTTGTTTTGGTAGACTTGTGTCCCTTACTTGATAAATGTATAAATGTGAATATGAGATGTCTCTACTTAGATTGCCAAATCCTCGTAGTCTTGTGTGTATGAATGACATAAGACCTTGAATGATGATAAAAGGTCATTTATGAGAAACCTTGAACGTAGTGGTAAGGTTATGGACATTGAAGTCAAAAGTCATAATGGTATCCTTCATGTAATGAATGATGGCTTAAGTTTGATTGGCTGGAACGACATCATATTGTAACACCCCAAAAATGACTTAGGTGAAGGGAGAGCCTAATGTGGGTGTAATGATGGTCTATGTTCCTAATTTATTGTATAATGTTGTTAGAGGTAGTGTCTAAGAGTTTAGGTGTATTAGAAGTCAAAAGTCAAGGGACTACCAAGACGTTCAACAATTAAGTCACCTAAATTCCTCATACGTCGTTTTATGTGTTTATGTGTGATACCGGAGGTTATATGGTTATTAAATAATTTTATATTGTTTTCAATGTTTGTGTGTCACATTCGTGAAATTTGGAGGTCAAACATCCAAGAACGTCTATGTAGTTCAAAAGTTTTTCCTTGAAACGACCTTTTGTGTCTATGTATGTTTTGTCAAGTTTTACGTGTTCGTTTTTTATGAAACTTATGTAGTAGGTCCTAAACTCATATGCAAACATATATGGGGTGGAAAAGTGTGGGAACGACTTCATGTAGGACCCGCAAGGGTCCCTTAATGAGGATCCCAACATTTGAGTTCAACACTGATAGGCACTGGCCAAATTAAGGCGCAATCGACCGCACGTCGACAAGAAAATGGCCCATCGATGTGTCTCCTCGATGGATCCAACTGGCCTGTAGGTTGAGGAGCCTCTAAATAAACCTTTATAGACCCCATAAATGGGATATGGTTGATACCACAGTCCATCTTTACCTCCATCAATGGTTCCGTGTGTCTGCTGCCAGTTTACTATAATATTAGGGGTGAGATTTGAAATTCACCCCAAGCCTTTTAAAAGTAGAAGGACGGTTGTTTTGAGTTTTTAGAGATATTTTAAGAGTCTACATGTCATTAAACTCTCATTATAAGCTGACCACCTAAATCAAAACATATTCTCTCCAATAGTTTCTCCAGAAACCTACATGTGAGTTCATAGTGAAGATGAAGCTTGAAGATGGGTATTGAACAGAGTTTCTTCCTCAATTCTCTTTGAGTTCTTCAAATAAGGCGTTTGAGCTCTTCATATAAAGATTGTTATCACCTTAGAGTCAATTTTAGAGATGATTTTCAAAGGATTTCAAAAAGATGAGAAGTCCAATTTCTACTCTAATTCTTGCGTTCTGCCGTAAATTGTTTTGAAACGTTTAAATATGATGAAATTTATGTATACTTGATGTTTTCTAATGCAATTCTCCATGAACCCTTGATCTTCTTAAATCTTTCACAAAAATATGGGTGAATTGATTATGCTTTGAAGATCATGAATTCAAGTGTAGATTGTTATGGGCTTTTGATTCATGTATATATTATGTATGTATGGTGTATAGGTTGTTTCAGTTTTATTAATTGAGTAATGAATATTCTTAAATCTATTGTATTTTAGACTTATTGAATTGATATTGAATTAAGGCTTATGATTTCTAATGTCATTCATTATGGGCTATATAATGATGCAATAATTATATTCAACTTATATCTAGGTTGTATTAGATAGATAAGTATGTGATTAATTCACTTAGTTTCATTGATTATTGATATAATTGTATTGAATTGTTGGTTTTGGCCTTGGATAAGGGCCTTATGATATTGCATTTGGATCATTTTGCTCTGGAATCGAAGTGGTAAGATGGAGTAGGGGTATCATGCAAAATACTCTTTGAAGATGTAAGAGACCTTAGGTCTTCTTGTGTGATGAATGAGTCTTAAATGAGCTACGGAATGTAATGACTTGAGTTAAGAAAGCATGTTAAATGAATAAGTACTTATCTAGAGTAATTAAGGGCTGTCCAGTTATGGTATGAAGGAGGAATAAGAACAGTCACTTCATCTCTTACCATGATAAGTCTTAAGAATGACTCTATCTAGGAAACTTCGTTGATTATGTAAACATGATCCAAACATAGGTAGTCTTAAAGATTATATAGATAATCTTGATAAGGTCAATCATGGACGTTATCTTTTTGATTCAGTTGAGTAAGTATTTTTATAATCTTTTAAGGGAGAATGTCATATTATGTGAATGTTATTGTATTGCATGAGAATGATCTTATCCTAGAGTCTAAATGATATCTTATGTGTGAGTTAAAGCGATTGTATGTATTTTGATAATCTTTGAAGGGAGAATGTCATATTATGTTAATGCTATTGTGCACGTGACAATGATCTCATACAGGGAGTTTAAAGGATCTCTTAAGTGTGTGTGAAAGGGATTGTATGAGATTGTGCTTCAGAACTCACTCAAGTGAACCTTAGAATCACCATTGGCAGGAGAATCTCACGCTTATGTGTTAGGTGGAATGTAAGTATGTGTAGCTCATTATAGGTGGTCTTAAGAATCATTTAGGTGTTCCTAGAGGGGGTGTGTGGGAGGTATCTCTTTTTCTTACTTAAGTAAGTCTTATGATAACTTTTAGTGAGATAATTAGATGATAGAAAGTGTCTAAGGTGAATTGAATAGAAGTCACTGTAACTGTGATATTGCTCACTCTAAAGTTGTCCTTAAAAATGTGATAAATTGGCTACGTTAATTTTTATGTGTTTCTAAGGTGTTCAATTTTGTTCTTATGGTTATAACAATTTAATAAAAATTCATGAAAAGCATGTTATCTACCAAATGTCCCTTTTTCATGGTTTTTCATGGCTTCCATGCTTAGTGCATCTAATGTGCTAACCCCTCCTTTTTTGTTTTTTATAAAAGTGTAGAGAATTGGAAGTCTTGGTATTCCCATGATGATAAATATGTTTCTAAGGGTTGATGATGAAGTATTGGTGAGTCCTAATCAATTCGAGGAGAATATCCACGTGTTCCTTTATGTATTAGTCTTTATTTTATGTCTTGTATGGGCATAGTGCCAAGTATTGTATACTCCAAAGTTTAGATGGTTTAATGAGATGTTGTAAAGGTTTATGTTTTAATGAAATCCTTCTGCTTTTTTATTGATTACAGAAAAAGATCTTCGTGTGTGAAGAAACTTTTGAATTACTATTCATTTAAGAATGTTTTATTATGCAATAAATGATACGAGTGGCTTTAGTAAGAGTTCTTAAATCTCATTTTCTATGTGGAGACCCAAGGATGATTTAACTTCTAGGGTGTATTTGTGGGTCGTTACATAAGTGTTATTCGAGGACCAATGTTCCCAAGTGGGGGAGTATTATTACACCCTTAAAAAGATCTAAGTATAACTAGAGATTCACATCTGTTTCACTAGTTAATAATGACATTAAATGACTTATTTTAGCATTAGAAGTTAGTCAGTGAAGTTTGGAAGTCAAACGTTTGAGAACGTCCACGACGTTCAGCAAATTAACCTTGGAATATACTATTGTGTCCTTGAGTTTGGTGAATTTTTTTAGGTAGTGTTTGGTGTCTAAAAGAAGTGGGATGACCTAGTATATTGTGGGATGTACCAAGGGTAAAAAATTTGGCTACGACTCCTCGGGGACAACCCAATTGACCCCCAAGTAGGACCCATACGTGGACGAAGGATCTACCCAAGGCATCGTGCATGGCCAGGATCTGAAGCTTTCCTTGCGTAGTGCCCTTGGAACTTTTGTTGCATGTGCATCGAGCGAGTGGAACGAGGTACACTGCCTCAAAATGTTGATAGTCAAGAATAAGTAGCTTCCTACACGACGCTCAACCATGTCCTAAATTTGTTTGGTCGTTTTTATGTCAAATTTGAATTCGGAAAATGGTCCAAATAGTTTAGGGGTATTTGTGAACTTAGGGGATCATTTATGGACTGATTTAGATCATTTTAAACCTCATTTCACCCACCAATTCCCTAAAGCTCAAATAACAATCTCTTCAAAACTATTCCTCCAAAATTCTCCATTGAAGAAGCTTCAAGCTCCAACAAAGAGGACGAAATTCTTGAACTTTTCTTCATAAAAAAATCTTGTGGGTTCCTTCTCATTGAGGTATGGTAGTCATACTTGACCCATCTTTCATTAAAAGATCCATTTCAAAGAGATTTCAAAAAAGGATTTCAAGTACAAACTTCTTTATTCCTTGACTATAAGTATGAGTGCTTGCATGAAAATATTTTAATGTCAAAACCCCAAATGAGATCATGTCTTTTCTTTTTATCAACTTTTAGCTTATGAAATTGTTTTAATGAGCATGATTACATAATGTTAATGGTATTGTTTCTTGATGGTTTCATTGAGGATGAACTAATGCCCTAAGGGATATTTTATGATGAATTGTTGGATAAATTGTGTATAAGTGGTTAAAGATTGGATGAATGGTAAGTTAACTATGTTGTTTAATCCTTATTGTGGAATGTTCTTGAGGGGTATGGTCCACCTTTGGTAGGTGTTTACATGAAGTTTATGAAGTCATAAGTGTATAGTAAAAAAATTTCCTTGAAGGCATCATATATTGAGTGAAGTAATCATTTTGATATGTATATGTATGATAGGTTTTAGGAAGTTGAAATAAGTATCTTGAAAGACTTATGTCTCAATGAAGTATGTATTTGATATGTGCAGTATGATAATGTGTGAATTGTGATTAATGTGGGTTTGAGCATGTCTAGAAGTTCATGATAACAATGGTTATTATGTAAAAGGTGTGCTCATATGTACTCACACACACACTTAAAATGCATGAATGAAGTCACTGAGTGAAAATCGGGGACTGTAGGGTGGACACTTTTTTTGACTAGAGATGACGTGTCTAGATCATCCCTACTATTCATAAGTATGAAAAAGGGGGATTTTGGGTGAACACTCTTCGTGAGTCGAGATGGAGTGTTTAGTAACAACTTCACTATTTCCTATAAGCATTACCAATATAGTTTAAAGGTTGGATATCCTTTGTGAGATGAGATGGGATGTTTAATAGTTCTCTCTAAACCTATAGTCAAATGAATGTTTAAGTCTCCGTAGGGGAGCTATGCTTAGCACTGAGAGTATTTGAAGAAGGGATGGGTACACTTCGTGAGTAGATATGTTGTATCCAATGTACCTCTTGAGATGGGTGCTCCTTGTTAGTAGAGAATGAGTTACTAAGTAGCAAGATCCTTATCCCTTAAATATGAGCCCTCGTAGGATTAGCTATTGGAGAATGCATGTAAAGGTTAAAGAATATGACCCTACCTTAGGAATGTAGGAATTCCTCATCTTGTAAGGGTTAGTACCGGTATTCTATGATCCAACAAATGTATGTAAAAGAACTAAGTCTCTTAAAGGAGTACTACTTAAGGTAGATGGTGGTAAGCAACGCTATGTATCCATTGCATAACTAGAAACATGAAAGGGGCATCGTTGTGTGTCTTTATCTTTGAAATATGAATGTCTGGTATTATGTACTGAAAGTGATGTTTTGTGACATAATATCTAATGTTATGAAAGCATATAAAGACTATGTCTTATATATTGATGTTTATAAATGATGAATGTGGTGTACCTAATCTCATGAAATCCTCAAAGAGCACAAAGTAGGAGTATTAGTATGAGATATTATTCCCACATTGCACTTTGTGTAACTTGCAAATTCACTTGGGGAAGGGAACCTATATGATGTACTAAATACAAGTATGTTTATCTAATATTTAGTTATAGAGGTGTGGATTTTTTACTTGTATGAACTAACACTAATGGGTAGCCTTGAGGATCACTTAGGTGCTTGTTAAAGGAATAGTATGGGCAATTTCTTCATGTTTACCTTTGTGAGTCTTACGATAACCATGGTTAGGAAAACGCCAACGGAAATGATTTCACTGAAATTTCGTGAGTTCACTGAAATTCCTCTTGAGTTACTGTTAAGTGGATCTTTGTGTTAAAAATATGGAAATCCTTTCCTATGTGCTAAATGATGATTTCTATGTTATTTCACTTAAATATTCGTCAATGTTTTACTTAACTGTCATGAAATCTTATTTCTACTAAAACATCCCTTTTACATGTTTTTGCATATGCCATACTTACTACATCATTTGTACTAAACCCATACATTTCTTTACTATTTAAGTATAGGTTTGAGGAAGGTAAAAGACTATAAGGAAATCTTGAGAATTGACACTCTCAATACTATGTATGTCTTGATATATTCGAGGGCATAATTTCTGTTTTCCTTAGTTTCTACTATCACAATTTATTATGTATTTTCATTTAATGTAAATGGTCGTGTCCCTATGGTATTCATGTTTTGTCTTTAACTTTTCTTGTGCAAATGAGACAACTCTTTAGTATTTATAAAAGATATTTCCTTTTTAATATTAATATCCTGAAAAGTTTTAATTCCTCACTATTTATAATATCTTATGTGATTAATGATAGAAAATGGCTTGTATAAGACCTCTGAAAGGTCATGTACACAATTTTTTTGACCTAAGGGTTTCCCTAACTTCTAGGGGGTACTTTCGGGTCGTGACACCAATTCACTTAAAATCCTTACTCAAGGATTTAGAATCAACCCAACCATATTAATCCATCAATAGGTCGAATAATATCAAACAGTAATAATTTATACCAGAACTAAGTCAAGTTTTTATCCCTAACGATTTCGACATCAATCCGCAACCTAGGGTTATGGGAATAGGGTTCATCATGGATTATTCAAGAATTGAATTCAATCCAAACCACACATGACTCTAGGATTTCCAAAAATAAATTAGAATAGCTAAGAAAAGTCTATCAATCAACAAATTCATCAATTCTCATGAATTCATAAGCATGATCCTAGATTTTGGGAAATTGGGGAAAGGATATGATCCTCACGAAAATCCCATAAGTAAAATAAATTACTCAACAATCTATACTTAATTAGCAATAGGTAATGTAACACTCCAAAAGTCCAAGACCTAATCTAGAGCCTCACATGAGTATCCAAGTATTTAAATTCTGTTTTATGACAAAATATAATGTATGTAAATCATTTAGGATGTTTTTAATTCAAAACGTCAAGGAATGTCTGACGTCCGGTGACTAGTGAAAAAGAGGTTAGTGTGCCTTGGCATATTTCATGGGTTTTCAAGAGTCAGAATTCAATGAAATTTTGTAAGAAGGTGTTTAACATGTATTAGGTAGGATAAGTTTAAGGTGAACCATTCAGTGTACTTTTTCCCAAGGACCACTGTAGGGGTCCTTGATGAGAAGCATTCTGAAATGACCAAAAACTTGTCAAGTGACAATAGTAATCGACTAGACAAACAACGGGGAGTCACCTTGTTGATGGGGTGTCAATGGATATATCGTCAAACACGTACCCATTATCCATATATGTCCTTAAAAAGACTCTCTGAACTTATCGTTGGACGTGTAGTACGGGGACGTATGGCTGACGTCAACTAATCTACGAACCGTAGATCCGCTTCTCATAGGTCAGGTCTGTTAAGGGCTGTCCAATTTTATGTAGGATCATATAATTAGTTAGTTTGTTAGACGGTTAAATAAGGGTTAAGAGATTTCTATTTCAAATAAATAAAAAACTATATAGAGACCTCATTAAACTAACCCACCACCTTCAATTCACAAAACTCAAATTCTCTTCCTTCTCCAACTTTCGTTCTCCCCAAAGATGACTCCATCAAAGACATAGGTCAGAGGGTTTTGAAATGCAAGATTTATAATTTTGATCCATCAATATTCAAGGATTAACATTGTATGATAACTCTTCATCTTTAGGACTCCTTTCCCAAAGGGTTATTTCCGGTTGATTTACTACAAGTATACAAAAAAGATGGGTTTCATTACTTATCCGAATTTGATTTTCTAGGTTGTGTTGTTCTTGATTTATTTTTATTATTATGAATTAATTATGATGTATTATTGGTTAATTAGGGCAGTTTTTTATGTAAGACATTGTTCTATGAAAGAGATCATGAATTTACCCTATTTCCCTAAACATAGGTTATGAATTAATGTTTAATTGGTTAGAGTTGATGCAATTGACTTAGTTCTGATGTTATTACTATTATATGATATTTTTAAGTTCATTATTGAATGAATATGGTTTGTTGAAGGTAATACCATGGAGAAAGTCTTATGAAGGTTAATTGGTAAGACTTATGATCTTTAATCCTTAGATTAATTATGATGGCTTATACTTAATGATGGTACTCAATTGAAGTGTTGGTTTTAATTAAATTATATAGGTTATGGTATGACGAATGTAATTGAAATTTGTTAATTATATGGATTGTGATATTATTATTAAGGTGTAATGATATAAGGTTGATGATGAATCATTTATGTGCCTTACTATGACATGATGATAATAATGTGTTAATCTCACATATGAGCATTGTACAAAAGAATGTTCTCATGCAATTCCTAATGAGATAATGATTATGATATACAAGGGGTTAGTCCTCTATAATCTATACTAAGCTATTATGTTTAAAAATGGCTTAAAGACATTTCAAAAGGGGACTTTAGCTTAGAACTGAGTGAATTAGTTACGAGTGAGTGTCGCTTCCCAATGTGGGAAGGTAGGTTCACAATAGTTCATATGATATAGAGATTACAATGCCATGGTGAATAAAAAGGGTCTCAAGCAAATCTCCCAGTTCTTCAACTATGTTGCCCCCATAGGAATACTAGCTAGTGGATCTCTTAGAATTCTATGTTCATGTTTTGTTACTACCTTGGAAATTATTCCACCTTCTTCCGGTGTGGGGTTTCGTGACACCTTATTCCACATTTAGCTCAGGTGGTCTATGTGAGTTAAGGCATTTGTTCTAAAATGTAAAATGAAGTAATAAAGTGAACTATAACTAGGGTGACTTAAGAGGTTTTACTTACTCAAGGTAGGGGTATGGGACTTTACCTATACATTGCACTAGTTGGCCTTGAGGGAAGTACTAGGAGGTTATTCTTATGTTTTTACAAAGTAAATGATATGTATATGTTGAATGTTGATAATCCTATGAAATGTTGTTTCATTTATGAACATGTTATTTGTCTAAATTTTAATATAGGATGATGACTACTTATTATGCTATGTTATATAAAGTTATAAATTACTTGTGATCCGTTGGTTTTTTTACTTGGTTGATTGGGGCTATTGGGCTTCACTTGGTCATTGCACTTTTAAGCCTAGTAATTGGTTATGAGTAAGAGTCTTGTACATGTCAAAATGTTATGAACTCTTGTACATACATTGTTGTTATAACATGATGTTGGAGTTTCTTTGTTTATGGGTTCTAATATGTTACTACACATGTTGACTTGATCTTTGTGATGATGTTCGCCTTGTGTTTTATATGATCTTGTGTTAAGGGATATATGATTATTTTCTTATATGTGTTCTTGGTTGTAGAAAAGGATTTTGAAAGTAACTTGGCATGGTTTTGAAAAAATTTTCCTTTAAGTATGATTTAAAACATTATATGGGAATATGCTTCCATACATAGTAAAATTGGATGTACCAACCATTTCCTTTATATTTGTAAAATTATGTAGGTTAAGCTCATTGAGTTCTTAGATCCGATTGAAGAAGACTTGTAGCCTATTCCCCAAGTGTTTGTAGGTCCTCACATTTGGATATGTTACATTATTTCATTCTCTAGATTTAAAGTTGTATTGTCAGAAATACATTGTTCATTACTTTATCATTTTGATATTTATGTGAGCCTATATTGGCATGTTGACTTTGTATTTGCTATATCCATTATTTGTACTTATTTAAATGGTTAAATATCAGATGAAGTATAAGACTAATTGTTATGTATCAATTATGTTATCTAAAAGAAAAGCCTATTGGAGCTTCTTATGTGAGGAATCTATGAAAACTCCATATGTATTATTCGATAGGTCGATGTAAACCTCACTATACATATGTATATGAAAACTTTTAATTTTTCTGCATTTTTAACCTATAAAATGTAATGACTGATGCTAAGAGGCTAATATTAGTCCTCTCCGAGGAAAACAATGTAAGTTTGATCTAAAGGGTGCTCCATGGTCATGACAAACTTGGTATCAGAGCATGAGTTTTATGAAATATTAGGATTTATGTCTCATTGAACAACATCTACTTAGAGTCTTGTTCATGGATGTAAAGTGCGCCACACATAAGAATGAGTGGCTACGTGATGCTTAGGAATCCTTACATATTGGTAATCTTGAAAGTTTGGCCTTATGAATTATAAAACTATGTGCCACTTTTTATTCTAATCCTTTTCTGGTGTATATAGGAGATAATTTCGAGAAATGAAGAGGCAAAAACAGTGTGCACGTCAAGAAGAGTGTAGGATGTAACACCTCTATAACAACTAGGGGGAATCTAGACTGTAACACTTATGTCTAGATGTTTGGATGTCCTAAAATGGGTTATAATGATTTTTATAGGCAGTGTCTAAAGTTAGGTGAAGTTTGGAGGTCAAACGTCCAACAACATCCATGAACTTTGAAAGGTTTACCTTGAAACGTACTTGTGTGCCTTAATGTGTTTCATCAATTTTTATGTAGCACTGTGAAAGTCTAAAACCTAATAATATAGAGACTCACATGAGTGCCTAAGGTTTATAACACTGTTTTAAGGTCAATAATAATGTATTAATGTCATTGAGGAAATTTTAGAGTCAAAACGTCAAGGAACGTCAATAATGCCTCGAGACTAGGGGAAGAGGTGCTAGTGTTAGCCTATTTCACGGAGATTTTAGACCCCAGAATTGATGAAATTTTGTCAATTGGTGTCTAACACATATAAGTTTAGGTTTGGTGTCAAAACATCCGGTTAGAACTCCCCAAGGACAACCCGAGGCGTCCTTCAGGAGGGACCTTTCATTTTGACCCAAAGCTGCCAACATAGGCAGTGTAGGCAGTAACCATTGACTATTGCACGCAACGAGCCGTGGCCAGATCAACGAGGAGTTGAAGCCTTCATTGACGGTTATTTAGACATTGTCACTAATAGGACGATTTGAAAACTCTCTGAAAAAAACTACGGTTACACAATATGGAGGTGGGTCCTGACCGTCGACCAACCTACAACCCGTAAGTTGGGGTCTTGTTGGTCAGGCCTATGATATTCCCGTTAAATTTTAGTTTGGACATTCAATTAAGGTAGTTAGTTAGTAAGGTTTTTAATTATCCGTTAGGGGTTTGTTAATTAGATTTGTTAATTAACTATATGACTGACCCTAAGCCTAGACACAACATAAGGCCCCCAAATTCCCAAATATAAATTGCTCTCCCTGTTCTCTTCTATCTCTTTGCAAAAAAAAAGAACTCCATTGAAGGTCTCGGTGAAGGTCTTTATGGCAGCAATAAGAGTGTTTTTTCCATCAATCATTAACAATTAAAATTATATGGGAACTCTTCACCTTTGGGATTCCTTTCCCCATAGGGTTCTTCGAATATTGTTATTCAAAAAGGTGATGTCATATAGGTTTCTGTCTATTACGAATTTGATATTTTAAATTATATTTTCTATGGTTTATTTCGATTACTATTCTTAGATTATGATGTATAATGATTCCATTATTCTAGTTGTTGATGATTTAACCTAGTTTGTGGAATAGATCATGAAATTTACCCTATTCCCCAACCCAAGGTTTTGAAGTAGTGTTAAATTGAGTTCTAGTGATGCAATTGACTTCATGATTGTGTTAATTACTATTGATTGATTTCATTACACCTATTATTTGATTGTATTGATTGGATTATGCTAAAACAATGGTGATGTCATTTGGAGGAGATTGAGTAAGTCTTTGATATCCTAAAGCTTTACTTCAATTAGGATGACTTGTAGTTCTTCATGAAGTTGACTTAAAGTATACCTTATGATGGAATTAAGTAGGTGTTGGTATTATGAAGAATTTAAATTTCTTGATTATGTATATTATTAGAAGATTTTAAGATGTAATGATACAAGATTTTTTATAAATACCTCTATGCCTTACTAAATTATGATGGTGTTAAACTCTTAATCTCACATGTGAGGGTTGTATTGAAAGGATGTTCTTAATCAAATCTTATGAGCTAAAGGCTATGAATATATAAGGAGTAGTCATATATGACCTAAAGAAAGACATTTCAATGGGACTCTAGCTTAGCACCGAGTGAACTAGTAGTGAGGAGTACCCCATCTCATATTGAGAAGGTAGGTTCACTATTGAACTCAAGAGATTGAAGAATGTAATGCATGTATAATAAAGAGGGTCCCAAACCCATCTACTAGTTCTTGAACTATGTTGCCCCCGTTGGAAAACTAGCTAGTGGATCCACCTAGATGCTATGTTGATGTATTGGTAGTACTTTGGCAACTAGTCCACCTTTCTTAGGAGTAAGGTTGCATGACTTAGGATTACACATTAGCTCATGCGGTCTATTTTGGGTAAGGCAATACGTTTCCGAAATTAAAAAGAAGTTATAAGTGAACTCTAACTAGGATGACTTAAGGTATTTAACTTTGTCTAGTTAGGGGTATGGGACTCTACCTATACATTTCACTAGTTAGCTACGACGGAAGTCTTAAGAGGATGTTCATATGTTCATATACTCTTATAAAGTGAATGAAATGTACATGATAACTTTACACATTGATGATACTATTTGATGTTGGTTCATATCTGAACATGCTATTTTTCTATTATTTATAAACTATAATGATGATAATCTTAATTCTATGTTATGAAATGTTAGGTATTGCTTTTGATTCTTTGTTTGGTTTACTTGGTTGAGTAAGGTTTTGTGGCTTTACATGGTAACTGCACTCTTAGACTTTATAGTGGGTAATGAGTAAGGGTCCTGTATGTTTTGTCATTACATAAACTCTTATACATACTTTGTTGATGTAAAATAACTTTAGAGTTTAAACTCTTATACACACTTTGTTGATGTAACATAACTTTAGAGTTTCTTTGTCAATGGTTCTAAGATGCTATAAGACATGTTGTCATGACTTAACTTGCGCAGGGGTGTCTTGTGTTGAATATGCTTGTATCATAAGGAATATATGAATATTATTTTGTATGTATTCTTGGGTTGTGCATAAGGAATTTCGAAGTTATTCGGAATGTTTGTATATAAAAGTCCCTTTTAGCATGATTTCTATGTTATGTGTGCATATGTTTATATACATAGTACAAGTGATGTGCTAACCTCGATTTCTTTCTTTTACCCAACATTTTAAGTTACGGTTATGAAAGTGTTTGTGACAATTTTGAAGAAAGTCTTAGATCATATTTCTATGTGTGGGTATGTCCTATAGTTCCCAGGATGATGCCTTTTTCTCATTCTACCTATGTCATATGGTTATAGTCTAAAGACAGTCATTTTACTCTTGCTGTTTCAAGATATTGTTGTAAGCCCTAAGTGGCCTTTATACATTTGTGTAACGGCTACTCCCATATTTTTCTATTCCGTTTAGATGGTTTAATATGATACATCCATATTAACACTATATTGTGTATGCTATATATATGTGACACAAAAGTAGAAGACTAAGTAAGCTTCTTATTACAAGGAGTCTGAGTAGTAAACCTCTTAAAGTAGACGTAAATGAAAAGTTTTTTAATTTTGCAAACTTTTAACCTATTAATGAGATGAATAATACTAAGAGGATAGTATTAGTCCTCCTTAAGGACGACGATGTCGGTAACTTCAAGGAGGTGCTCCCCATAGATGACATTTTACATGTTTGTTTTGGATGAAATTTATGTGAGAGGTACTTAACATGTGTACCAGTATATTCAGGTTAGAAATATCTGCGATAAACTCCCAAAGAACCAACAAAGGGGTCCTTGATGAGGAGACATTGAGTGAGCCAAAAGCTGTCAAAAGTAACCTCACCTACGGATCGCAATCGGCGCCCTATAGTCTAGTCGACGCCGCGTATGTTGGTGGCTTAGTTTTACACTTAGGCTGGGGAGCTTGAGCTCCCATTTATCGACTTTCTAAACCAAACCACGTACAATTAGGACAGTTCATTGTTTGGGCTATGAGGCATCAGTGATGGTCGTCGACTGGCACCTGCAATTTTAGACATGTATCTCGGCCAGCCCAAGGGCAATATGGGGTTTTAACCTAACCTAGTTAAAATTATTTGGACGGTTTATTAATTTAATTTTAGGTACTTTAATTAGATTTATATGTTTAGAACACGTATTCAACTAATTATTCAAAATCAAAACACCAAGACCTCTAAAGAACTTTATAGAACACCATTGAAGCTTGAAGGGAGATTGGAGCTTGAAGGATGATTTATCCATAAATTATTCTCAATTTTCATGGTCTAGCATCAATTAATATAAGGTTTTCATTATTTAATTTATTTTTTCAAGGAGCCAATCTTCAAAGTGATTTTCCAACTCTTTCTCAAAAGGTGAACTTCTAAGTTGTGATTTAGCCATGGGTTATTGCATAAAAAATTTATTATCATTGTATTACTATTTAATTGATATTAATTTGAATATTTTAACCTAACAACTCTATGAACCCATTCAAATCATGAAATCCATATTTTGACTAGATTATGGTAAGGTGGTCATGTCTTTATACTATTGTATTCTTGTGTAGTTTGATTTGGGCTATTATATTATAAAAGAATTATCATAGATTCATATGTAGTATGTCCTAAATTGATTAATTGGTATTTTATTTCTTTTAATTCGTTGTATTTTATGATTGTTAAATTGTATTGGTTATCATTGTTATGGGTAAGAGTCTTTGAGTATTGTGTTTGGTTATTTAATGATGGATTGAAGCTGTGAGATTGTATTAGTGGTATACTTCCCTAACTCACTCTATATTTTATTGTATAAGTCTGGAATTGTGATGATATTTTTTATGGCCACTTGTCGTGATGATTTTTCTGTGTTATACTTTTGAATTATGTGGCCTCGTCGACATTACTTTATGTTTTATGATATTGTCATGTTATAACTGGAATATGTGAGTATTTTCAAGGTCTTGATGACTTTTTTATATATATGAGTCAAAGTATGAATTCTCCTAGATGATGATATGTGTCTTAGTAGGCTATAGTGAAGTCCTTATGTGTATTACTTGATATTGAAGTATGATGCTTCTGGATGACTTATATGAAATTTGTAACGGTTTATTTTGATGATGATATATTAGTGTTTAGGGTGACTATAGTTAGTTTTTCTCTCCCTATGTGCTTGTTAAATGATATGACAAATTTGATATGGTAAAGCATATGTTTGTCTTGTTTTTGTAGAGTTGTTTGCTTTACTTTAGACATGAAGAATGTGAATACGGATCTTTGACATAGTAAGATAAAGATCCTTAGTATTGTATGTTTTATTTACATTTAACCTTGAACATATCATAGGAGGTTGTTATGTGAAACCTTTTAGAATGAAGGTTATGATATCCTTGAAGTTGAAAGTCGTAATGGTATACTTCTCGTGTGAATGGTGGACATAAGGTTTATTGGATGGAACGACGTGAAATTATCTTTAAGGAAGTCATTGAGCTATCCTTTTAGACATTGTAGGTAGCCTTAGTGGACCCTCTTTTGTAAGGTGTAATATGATTGGGTTATGAACAAGTTATGGTACTTGTTCATATGCTCCTTAATTGAATTACTCTATGAAAATAAAGGCTATCACCGAATGTGTATGCATGGGATGTTTCTCTAAATAAGATGACATTAGAGAATGAAGAAACCCTTCATATTACTTAAGCATGTGCCTAAATGGGATGTGTACTAGTTATACCATAGGCAAGTAGAACACCCTCCATTGGACTATGGTTTGACTCTAGATTCCATGTGTATCTACCATGGTCTATATCGGTTATTGTATATTTTCATCATGTAGGATACATGCCAGTGTTGGATAAGATATGTTAATTTTAGATAGTGGAATGGACACTATCATAACATTGCACAATTAGGCTTTGAAAATGTTGGTATGTGAGTAACCGAGGTCTTCTTCAAGACAATTATGTGAATGTCCTTATCTGTTGAATGTCTCTTAAATGCTCAAATGAATTTAATGACATAAGCAAAGGTATGTTAATGAAAAGGTACTTATCTAGAGTAGCTTTGAGAATTTCTTACGTACGCTTGGAGAGGGTCTATGAATGTTCTCTTCTTGTCTTTCTTAGGTGAGTCTTAGATTAATTATAGGCAGGGAATTTGATTAATGGAATGAGAATAATCTTTCTTTAGGTTATCTAAAGGATCTCTTTGGTGTGTGTGAAGGGTTTGTATGGGTGGAGTCGCTTCATAACTCACTTATGTATGCCTTAGAATCACCTTGGGTAGCAGGGTCTCATGTTTATGTATTTTGATATGTAATTGATGGTAGCTTGTTATATGTGGTTTAGATGTGAAGCTGATGTAATATGTTGGTTTTTATATTCTAATATAAGTTTACTTTAAAAAAGTATGTTGTATTGTAAAAGAGCATATTTGCCTAAAATATTTGTTTCTCGTGATTTTTTTCATTATGACATACTTAGTACATGTATTATACTAATTGCACACATTTTATCTAATTCTAATAGTGTAGGTGGAAGGTGAGAGGTATCTTGAAGAAAGGCTTTGAAACTAGGACACTTTCAAGCAAAGGTTGATGCAACATTCCAGAAAATGTACTTGTCTAGTGAAGAGTCTATTAGGTTTTAAGAATATGTATTGGGGTACATATGTATTGGGCATTGTTATAGAATATTGGCATAAGGGTGTTAGCCAATTTCAATGTAAAACAAGTAACTTATGATATACTTTGATGTTCAAAGACTCCAATCCAAGCTTTTTAGAAATTGTTCCTACAATGAAGACCCTAAGCTAAAAAAATTTATTTCATACCATACACATATGAGGTACGAGGCATCCAAGTGTCAATACTAGGTACCATAGCACATGATCATTTAAAATTATCATGTACATTAAGACGTGCCTAAGGAAATACTGAGGGTCCTTGGTAAAAGAAGTGGGCAAGAAGTGAATAGGATTTGTGCAGCAACACATGACCAAGAACATGTGCAAGCACATGTGCTAACTACCAAGAGATGAAGCGCCAATCAATCGAATTTTGTAAGGGCGATTATAGAAAAGGCGCGTGCACGGGTCAAGCCACGTAGGGAATCGTATCCTAACCAATCCTAGTCTCTACCTAATTTAACTAATTAGATAAATAACCTATGACGAACTAAAATAAACTAACTAAGGTGCCCGAAATCCTAAGACATAACTAGGTAACACTAGCCGATTAACAAACTAAAGAAACATCCTAGTATCTAACCTAGGATGGTCCAAACGGGTTGGTTATGGTCCTAGTGACTTAGGGGTACTATACTAATTACCATATGTAACTTAATTAACTAAATTATCAACCTAATTAATTAATAAAAAACATAGTCAAACCCGTGACCCTAGTAAATTTTAAGAATTTGACTAAATCAAAAGCTCTCCTACATTTAGTCAATTTAGGAAGGGCATTTTGGTAATAAGCTAATTTTTTGTTTAACTAAGTTAATTAGCCTAATGTTGAATTAGTCAATATTCAGTTCCTAATACATAGACTCACATTTATCTATCAGAAACTCACGACTTAAAAATAGTGAACAAACATAAGAAAAACATATCGTTTCTCTTTTGGCGATTTTAAGGTGATTCTTTAAGTTTTTGGTGCAAAGTACAGGGTAATCTTCGTAGATTCAATTCTAATATAAGAAATGGGTTTTATATCTTGAATTCCTTTCCCTAGGAATCTCTTCAAACGTTTTGAATTCAAGAAAACCAAAACTACAGTTGTTCCCAATGATATGGTCTAATTTTCATCACCCGAGTTCTCCCTATTTTCGATTCTAGTAGTATGTAAAATCCAAATATTCAGCATGTTGTTTATATTTGGTTCTAAATTATCATTATGTGTCGATTTCTATGATTTGATAGTGTCGAATGAGACCTTTAGGTTAGATCCATTTGATTAGAGTATTATTTACATGAGATAAGCAATATTTTATTGCCCAAATTGTGTTTGAGAAGATGAAATTGTTAAAAGTTGGCTTGCTTAAAATGATGAGATTACTATAGTATATATATGAAGTTTATTGACTTATCTAAAGATTATATCATTAGAAGTGTTTAGTGAAATTTTTATTTATGTCAATAAATTTCCTAGCGATATTATTTCCAAAAAAATGATATAGAGTTGGCCAATGACTAAGACATACCAATCTTATATGGAATATGTAAATTATTATGTTTCTTGTAAGGCCAAATACATGTTGAAGATTGACTTGACAAGTTTTAACTAAATGAACTCATAATTAGGGTATGCCAACGATTAGCACAAGATCCAACATACCCTATCTAAATGAACTTGTGAACATAGTAGCACATTGACTAAGTCCATACAACTTTAATAAAGAATGGTATAAGACAAACAAATAATGTTGAACAAGATAAGGTGAGTAATGAAATAACATTGAAATTTATGAGTAATAAAATTGACATAGAATGGGGTGTTAAAGGAGGTGAAACAAGTCTCACTTGAACCTAAACAATTATCTTAAAGATACTTACATAAAAGGGTGTTAAAAATACCGAGACAAGTTTTATTCACACCATAATGATAATGTAAGTTTCAAGTTCACATTAATCAAGTATAGAAAGGAATGAAAAGTCATCCATTGACCTAAGCATACCTCATACTAGAAGTAAGCTTCCATAATGTATGAGTCAACTCTAAAAATTGTAAAGAATAATAAATTGAGATAAGCACTGATAGACTAGCAATGAACTTATGGAAGCACATATAAGCATCATGAGATGAGAATAACACATAGGTGGATAAGGTTCTCCAAATTATCCTAGTCTTTGAACTACATTGCCAACATAGGTTACTAGCTAGTGGATCAACCTAAGAAAGCTAGGAAGTATCCGGTTTCTTTTTGGCCAGTGAACCACCTCTTTTAAGTGTGGGGAAGACATTGGATTTCATGTTAGCTCACATGGTCTATGTCGTTTAAATTCTACATACTTCTTTAAGAAATTGAGAAAGAAAGAAATAAAGAACTAGGAAGATTAGGGGTGTTCAGATAGGATGACCAAAGGGTGAGGTTAGACTAAGTAATGATGTGAGTCCTTCTTAGTCATTGTACAGAAAGATCCCAATGGAAGTCTTCAAAAAATATACTAAGTCAACCTAGCATGTTCAAATTAAAAATTAGATCAATTATTAAGAAATGTAAGTACAAAGTCAATTAAGTACGGAAAAGCATAAATATATTAAATGATCAATGTATGATAAGAATAAAGTTTTAACACTTATTGGCTTTATTCCATTAAAGGGTGCAAAACATAATGACTCATCAATTGGAGTATAAATATATGACCCAGCATCTTCATATTATGCAAATGATCAAATAATGGGCATATCCAATAAAGATTGTCTTATAAAGACTTCATGCCCAATTTAACAAGAATGGAAAGAATAACTTGTGAGTTGGGTAGTCAAATCATTTCCTTAGTCTTTTCGAATACATACTTGATTCATTGTAGGAATTGGACTACAATGAATCATTGCACTTGAAAGTAAAATATATGATCAAAGCAGATTATTAAACTACACAACAAAAAGAAGAAAAGACTAAAAAAAATTAAGTCTTGGGAGAGGAGCTCTCAGTCTAAAGGGGAAATTTTGCTCGAGTTGTTCTAAAATTATGTGCATGATTCCAAGGTCTTATGTTCATATAGAAAATAAATTGTGTACCTTAAATGCATGAAAATATGTCATATTTATAGCATGATTCATTAATAACGAATTAGCGAAGTAAAGTGACTTCACATTCCAAAAATGGCATGTTGCTACAGGAAGAGCTTTCCTTGTTCATGCATAGTCCTTATGTGAATATGTGAATGTACCCATACATAGTACAAGTTTGTAATATCCCATATACAATTACTACTTTTATAGGTGCAGGTCCTTGAAGAAGATTGAAAATTAGTTGAAGCGGTTTGGACTAGTACGTCCTAACTTTGGTAGTTCCTCTTGAATACGAGGATGTTTATGATTTATATTCCATCTTTAGTAGATTAGACATAGCTAGTGGATGTTGTCGCTAGAGTTTCCTTCCAAACATATGTTCAAGCTTTCGTATTAGGGCATGTGTGGCAACTATTAATCATATTACGAATTCTTCATTTCAATTGTTCAATCTGTTATTAGATGATTGTGTATTTTGAGCTATTAAAATATCACTCTTGGACATAAATTATATGAAGTCTAAGTTCACTTAAGTAAAGTTAAAAAGGTTCAAATTTTCCAATTAATTTAACTATATGATTGTGATAAAATCTTAAAAGAGGCTTGTTGCGACCTCTGAGAGGTTAATGATGCCTTTCTCATCTAGGGTCTAGGACCCGGGTGTAACAGTTGAGTATGTCCTCACATGATTCGAGGACATAGCTATTGCCACATATAGAAAGTACCACTAGGTCTAATTGGGGTCGTCTTCCTCGGAGAGGACTAATCTAGCCTCTTAAAATTCATCATTACATTAATTAGTTAAAAAGTGCAGAAAATTAAAAACTTTTCATCTACATCTACTTCGTAAGGTTTACTTAGGCCTCTTGCTTAAATGTTTTATATTTATAGATAGTATACAAAGACTCCTCAAATAATAAGATTACATAGTCTTTCTAATATTATGAAACATATAGACAACATACTTAATATAGTCTTAAAAGGGATGTCTTATATTAAACAATCTAAACAGAATAAACCAATATTGGCAAAGCCCTTACATAAATGTAGAAATGCCACTAGGCCTTCCATCAATATCTTCAAACAACATGAATAAAAAGATAGTGTTTAGACTATAACAAAAAACCATAGCTAGAGTGATAGAAAGGTATCATCCTCGGAACATAAGGACCTACCCACACATGGAGATATGATCCAAACATCCCTTGAAAGTGGTTCACGAACCCTTCAACAACCGTAACCTAAAATGTTTGGGGAAAAGGGATAAATGGGGTTAGCACATCACTTGGACTAAAAATAGGATCATATTCACACACAACATAAATCATGCCGAAGAAGGACATTTATTCAAAAGCATGCAAAGTAACTTTGAAAATACCTTATTCATATTCATGAACCAATGCAAGTCAATAAGCACATATTACATAGGTAAAGACCATGTACATTCCAAGATCAACAATACCATGTCTCGTTAAGTCAACATTAATATCAACATAATTGAGAAAATTATCAAGAATATTCCTTCATAGAGTTATAATGTTAATAATCATGAATGAGAGTTCAGAACATCATAACCTAAGAAAGACCATCACTCATACGCCCCTATTAAGTACACTAGTGCAATGACTATGTAAGGCCCCATTACCTCACTAAATCAAGAAAACCCAACAAGAACTACAAAAAATGTCCAACTTTACATACTATATCCTTATGAGTAGACATAATCATACTTTACCAATTGAAACCTTCCACATGTTCATATGTGAAACCAATATCAAATAGTGTAATTAAAATGTAAGATCAACATATGCATATTATTTACATTTATAAGCATATAAGAACATAAGAACATCCTTCTAATACATCCCTCAAGGCTAACTAGTGCAATTTATAGGTAGAGTCCCATACCCTTACCTTGACTAAGATAAACCCCTTAGCTCATCAAAGTTAGAGTTCACTTATTACTTCGTTTTACCTTTGGGAACATCTTTCTTTAACCGACATATACAATAGGCATAGCTCAATAGGAATTGCATGAGTATATCCTTTCAATAACATTCATGCAGGTAAGGTTAGCACATTTTCATGAGCATATCATAATAAGGCACATAATCAAAATCATCACCAACCTTATATCATTACATCATAGCCAACAACTAAAAATACATAAATCAAGACATTTCAATCATCATCATACAAACCCTTATAAATCTTATCATAATGTAGACTTCAATATAACTTTATGACTAAACACAAGAAATCATAATTGAAGTAAAGGTTTGAGATCACAAGACTTTCCCCGATCCCATTCACAAGAACATCATGCAAGGTTTGACCATCAACAATACAATTAAACCCAATAATTGGTGTAATATAATCCCAAAATAGTAATTATACGAAGTCAATTGAATCACTACACATCAATTCATCACTAGTTCATAACCTAGGGTTAGGGACTTGGGGTCAATTTCATGATGTATTTCACAAAATTGGTTAACTGATCAAGAACTATCATAATTGAATCATAGTACATCATAATCTAAGTATAATAATAGAAATAAACCATGAACAATAAAATTTCGAATTCCAAATTTGTAATAGAAGAAATCCCACTTGAAACTCATATTGTTATCAACTATTGAAATACCCTTTGGTGAAAGGAATCCCACACCTTGTTAATTGTTTAAGTTTAATGGAGAAAAGCACCATTCATGATGCCCTCAGACTTTGAACTACAGCTTTAATAGAGTTCTTCTTTTTTGGAGGGATAAAGAAGAGAGTAGGAATAGCAATTGTGTTTTGGGATTGAGATATATTAAGTGAGGTTTTAGACCAAGGGTAGTTATATAATTAATTTACTAACCTAATTAACCATGGAGGCATTACTTGTATGTTGTTCTTTCTAAAAACGTTTTAAATTGTTAAATCATGATGATTGATGTTAATGTATATGTTTTGACGTTATTTTAATCAAATTACATGATGAACCCATGTTCCTTCCCAGAAATTATTTTAGCCCTTGCGTGGGCATGCATTATGATCATGGCTTGTTAATGCTTGAATTACGATTCTCTTAAGTTGAATTGTCTATATATACTTTTATTAATTGAATTGATTACTATTTGATTATTAATGATCCAAGTTGATCACTGAATCAAGAATTGAACATGACTAACTTAGATTCCTATAAGTTCATTGTAACCTTGCCTCTATTAAGCATGAATGTAGAATTGATTTGTGTAGAGGTGATTGTATCTATTGTCTTACTTGGATTTTATTGATGAATTGTAAATAAGTGATTTATGTGTATAAATTTTGATTAGCCTATGATTATTCTATTTTCCATGGATTTCTAAAGTAGCATGTTCACTGTGATCTAGAGGTTAAGGCAAATTGTAGTAGCATTTCGTGTAGATTATGTTGTCCTTAACTACTGCCTCATATTAATGATATTAATGAATTGTGGGTATGAACTTTTTTATGATCAATGAAAAGGAGTAATGGCATTAATTGATCTAGGTTCTTCTAGCATACAATGTGAATAGTGTAATGTGTATGACATTATTTAAATGTTAGGGTAGATAAAGCATTATTTTGTTTGAGTAATGATCTAATTAGATATTTCCTTATATATGAATTTTTTATAAAACCGGTATATTGATCAATGATTATGAAAGGGTGAGAAATCGGTAAGAATTAATATCTCCTCTTCTTTCCTTAAAGTATTGTAGTTGATGAAGCCTTGTATGACATTGTGTGGTATGGTCCCCATATGGTGGCGGTATTTACTTTATTATCATTATATATGGGTTTACCATGGCCTTGAAAGCAAATTTATGAATATATGAATGAATGGTTCTGATGATCACCTTATGTGTAACTTGTGCCTACTCTTCTTCTCTACATGGGAATCTATGTTATGTTACTAATGTTATGGGCAATTGAATGGCTATTAGAGATCATGTATAGGTGCTGCCTTTAATGAAATATTAAGTAAGGATGAGCCCTACCTAAGTACCCCTATGTGAATGTATGAATAGCTAAGGTTAGGAGTGTTGAATCTAATGTGAAGATTGTCTAGCCTCCTATATTATGTGGTGTTGTGTGTTCTATGATTTGTTATGTATTATGGTATTAAGAGGGCATTTTCCTCAAGATGTTAATTATAGCCATATGTGATCATGTTGACCAATGTACACACACTCACACATTGTGCATGCTTACAAGTAGTATAGTCATGGTGTCTAAATGAAAGGTAATTCTCATATTTACTAGTGTCTACTACTATGAATGTTAAGATGATGTCTATGAAAGTGTTATATGTGTTTCGTTAACTAGGATGATTTCATAGGTGTACTAGAATTGGCAAGGGTATGGTACTTTTGCTATGCATTACACATGTGAGCCTTGATAGGATAGTTTCTAGTTTTTATTTCTATGTGTATGAACATGAACGCAAGAAGAAGTGTCACCTTAATGTGTTATGTGAAAGGTTTTCTCACATATTTGTATACACACATACTCATAAATGATGATCTAGTCAATAGAGCAGAATTTAACAGAGGGCTCAAATGTATCCTAAACTAGATAGTCCTAATACACATGCTATGTCTATGTGAAAGGATTTCTAAGATTATTTAGGTTGATGAACTATCATCTATGACCTATTAGCTACGCATATAAGGGGATGAATCTCCTAAGACCATATCTTATAAAGAATGTTTTAATGGCTTTTCCATAAAGGGAACTTATCTTAGCACTGAGTGAATATGACAATGGGAGGTGATGATTTTCCATACAGAATGGTTCACCCTATAATCCTACAATGGGTGTTGACTCCCCAAAGAGTGATACTCATCCAATGGATTTCCATGAGGAAGGCCCCAGTTTCCAAGTGATATGTAGAGGGAGAATACTTATCTCTTATTTTTATAAACTATGCTTGCAACATAGGATCTAGCAATGTTATATCAACTAAAATGCTTGCATGTATTAATGTTCTACCTTGAATAAGTAAGAATACCTTCCATTGGTTTAAGGCTCTACAATACCCAATTCCATGTTTAGCCCTCATGGTCTTAGTCTAAGTTAAAGCTATAGTTTCCCTAAAGTAAAATGGATAATGGAAGTAAATGAATAGAATCCTAAACAGGAGAATTTAAGGGGAGGTGTAAGTAATGAACCCATCTATACAATGTACAAGTAGCTCCTTAGGAAGTCCTAGGAAGTTTATCTAATGTGTATTTTTATGAGTATGTCTTTATGGATGGTATTGTAGTATTTGTCTATTTGACATGAAGATGTGAATAGTATGAGTCTATATGATATGGTTTTACTCTTATTTACATATGTTGCTCTTAATTATTGTCTGATGAAGATTTTTAATATGAATAGAGTGGTCTTCACTTATTATGTTAAGGTATGAATTGAATGTGAAGGTTTGTGGTCAAATGAAGGGTTTGCTAAGAATGAATGGGGTTATGGGGCCCAATATATTCATTTCTCTACTAAACTAATATTGGGTCATTAACAAGGTCTAATAATAGTGTATGTGAAGTGAAGTCATTATATGTGTAGGTTGATGTAGATTACTGTAATGTTCCTAAGGTTTTGACTTAAATGTGTCTATCTTGTGATATACTTACAAGATGATATGTAATGACTTGTCTAGATTATATGTATTCTTTCCTTTGTGTCCCTAGGTGATGAATTGTACTATGTATAACTAGAAGGTTTCTTGGGATGTTAACGAATGAGAAGAAAATAATTCATCGCAACATAAAAGAGCTCAATGTAAAGTGATCTAAAAAATGACCTAAATTCAATATGGGGTTTTATATGATATTTTGACTTTGAAAATGTCTATATGAAGGGTGAATGATATAAATGTCATTTTCTAAATGTTTTATAAATATTAACTCAAAAAACCATGAACTATGATTTTTAAGAAAATGTCCCTTTTAAATGCATGTTTTTGCATGGTTGTCATACTTAGTGCATTCTTATACTAATCCCATTCTTCTCTACTTTTTACATAGAATGTAGGTTATGGATTCTTAAAGGATGTTTGAAACAGTACAAAGCTTGATAAATGATTCACAAACAAAAGGAAAGGGGACCTTAAGTTCCAAGGATTCCCTACTCATGCCTTACTATAAAGTTCACTAAATGTTGCATAATAATGTATTATGTTTTAAGGGCTATGTATTATAATGTTTTTGATTCTAATATGGAAAAGAGACTTAAGGTATAAACATATATATATATATATATATATATAAAGTTAAGTTTCTAGCTAATGATGTACTATGAATAGTTTAAAAGTTTTTGCTAAATCTATTATGTCAATGTGATGAATGATAACTATGGTCTTGTATAAGAACTCCGATAGGTCAATTACTCCATGTTAATTCTAGGGGGTGCCCCCCAGATGTGACAATATGATAGTAATTCAACCAATAACAAAGTCAATTGAACAAACACTAGACATTTTATATCAAAGATCACAACTTAGGGTTAAAGGGAATAGGTCATATTCTACAAGAAAGGCTAATCCATCGATAAGTAGTGTAATATAGTCATATATCATCATAATCTACTTAATACAATTAAAATAAACCATAAACAAATCAATTTGAAAGATCAATTTCGAGATTGGAAAAGACCCACTTGAATTTCATACTTTGGAAATCAATTTTATGGATCCCTTTGTGGAAATGTCCCAAAGGTCAAAGGAATCCCATACCTTATTGTTTTATAAATACTGATGGTTGTTCCTTGGTGATTAAAACCCTATAACCCTCCTTGACCTTGTATCCTATGGTGTCCTTCAACTTGGAAGACAGAAAGAAGAGAGAAAGAGAAGAGTTAGGGTTAAGGAATTATTAGAGTTAGGGTCATCTATAGGTCATTAAAAAATTAATTAGGCCACCATAAATACCTAAATAATTAACTAACCACTTAATTAATTTTATTAACCAATTTAAAAATGTGCAGCAAAATAGTCCCTTGACACACGAGACCACGACAAATAGTCCATTTGTCAAACTACGGGCACTATCACTTCTGTGCTGCACACTCGTCATTTTGGTCTGAGACTTTTAAAAAAAGTCCTCCAAGAATTTGGCTAAGTGTCAATCAATTTAAGTAGTCCATGCTCCGTCGATTGGACAACGGATTGTTGGTTGCTTCTGTTGGTGGACATAGCCTTGGGAAGCCTTTGACCCCAAAATGCAATGGTCCTCCTCAAGGGCCCTTGATTGGTCCTTGGGAGGACGTTCCTGGATATCTGGACTACAAATAAACCCTAATACATGTTAGACACCCTTCCACCGAAATTCATCAATTTCCGACTCCTAAAACTTTGTTAAATAGACTAAGTCACACTAGCACCTCATTGAACTAGTTTTCGAACGTCATGGATGTTCCTTGACGTTTTTATTTGTAAACTTCTTAAATGTATATACATTACAATACATAAAACTGTGTCAAAACCTTTTTTCACTTATGTTAGGCTTCATAACACGTCTTAGACTTTCAAAGTGTAACATCCCCCTGCTTAGGAACATCCATTCCCGAATGACACTAAAATCTTTTCAAAGGAAGAAGTAGACTCAAGACTAGTATCCCAACAAATATAATTACATAACAACATGAGTTATAACATAAGTCTTGGTATATTTATACATAGCAATTCAAAAACTTCTATTACCATGCATACGACTCAAATCACATTATGGGGAATTTTCCTTCTCAGATAACACTATGAGGTAAAAACAACATATATGATTCAATTATGCCAAAGCTCAACTTACTAACATGCTCAATATCATTTCATAAAAATTCACCATAACAAAATGCATAATATAACTCAAAAGAAAAAGAATTGGAAATTTTCAAGTAAATATACACAATGCATTGTAACGTCACTGTAAATACACCAAAAAAGCACATTTTTTCAAAACTTTCCCAAAATTAAAACAACTTCAAATTGATTCATTAATTTCATAATTAGAATGAACAACTAGCTTAATTAGGAAAAAGATGAGGATAACTGGACTTCATGTAGGCCTCGGTCTTTTAGGTTGCTCCCTCAAGAAGGGGGTTTCTCCATTATACTTTTACCGAGGCCACTTATTTTCTCCTAAACCTCTTCACTTGACGACCAAGGATTTCTACTGGGACTCCTAATATGTAAGGTTATCTTTCACACCAAGACCCTCGATAGGAATAATTGACTCGGGATCACCGATACAATACTTAAGCATAGAAACATGGAAAACCGCATGAATCGAAGCCAATTCACTAGGAATCTTTAACTCATATGCCACCTTACCAATGTTTTTCAAGATTTTATAGGAACCCACATAAATAGGACTCAAAATTTCGTTCTTCACAAATCTAGCCATCCTTTCTTAGGATAAAATTTCTAGACACACTAAATCATATTCTTCAAACCTAATTCCCTTTTTCTATGGTCGGCATAAGACCGTTGCTAGCTATAGGCTATTTTCAAGTGATTCTTTATGATATGAACCTTCTACAAAGTCTTATAAACCAAATCAGTACACAAATGTGAAGACTCACCACTTCAAACCATCCGATTGGAGATCTACATCTCGTACAATACAAGACTTCATAAGGAGCCATAGATATAGATGAATGGTAGCGATTTTTTTAAGCAAACTCCACCAAAAGCAAATGTTTATACCAATTTCCCTTGAAGTCAATGATACAATATTTAAGAATATCCCCAAGGGTATTATTAGTAAACTCCACTTGACGATACGTTTGCGCAAGAAAAACAATGCTTAACTTCACCTTGGTACCCAACTCTCATTGGAATGTCCTACAACATCTAGACGTGAATTGTACAGACCTATCAAATATGATGGATAATGGAATTCCATACAGACATACAATCTCATCTATGAAGATCTTTGAATAATCCTCCGCCGAGTAAGTAGACTTTAAGGGAATAAAGTGAGCAGATTCGGTCAACCTATTCACAATTACCCATATGGATTCATATTTCTTTAGTGTCGGAGGCAAACCTACCACAAAATCCATGTTGATGTCTTCCCATATCAAAGTAGGAATTTTTATTTCTTGAAGTAAACCACCATGGTTTCAGTGTTCGGCTTTCACTTGTTTGCAATATGAAGTCTTAGCAACAAATTCCGCTATGTCCTTTTTCAAACCTTCCAACCAAAACACTTCCCTAAGTTCATGGTACATCTTTGTCGAATTAAAATAAATGAAATAAAGGGACCCATGATGTTTATGAAGAATCAGATTCCTCAAACTATCTATATTAAGAACAAACAACCTTCCTTGATACCTCAAGACCCCAACCCACCCTAATGAGAATGACTAATTAAGCTTACCAAAAACCGATTCCTTCAACTCAATCAGTGGCTGGTCATGGTGTTGTTTAGATTTCCCCTCAGCTCCTAAAGATTACTCGGAGTTATGATAGACCATAAAACCACTATTTGGAGAATCTTCCAACATAAAACCCAACCTAGCCAAACTATTAACATCTCTCACTAGGTCTTTCTTGGCTTCCTCTACATGTGACACACTACCCATGGTTATACAACTTAGAGCATCTGCAACCACATTATCCTTGACAAGGTGATAGAGAACACTCATGTCAAATCTTTCAACAATTCTAACCATCATCTTTGGCAAACATTCAATTTCTTTTGAGTAAAAACATATTGGAGACTTTTGTGGTCGGTATACACATCAACATGAACAACATACAAGTAATGCCTCCATAGTTTCAAGGTCAATTCCACGACTACTAATTAAAGATCATGAGTTGGATAGTTTCTCTCCTTCACCTTAAGTTGTCTAGATGCATAGGCTATTAATTACCCATATTGCATAAGCACACACCCTAAACCTTTGTCGGATGTATCATAACATACAATGAAGCCCTTAGTACCCTATATTAACGTGAACACCGGAGTAGAAGTATGTCTATCTTTCAATACTTGGAAGCTTCTCTCATATGCCTCCAACCACTTAAATTTCTAACTCTTTTGGGTCAAAGTAGTCAAGTGAGATGCAATGGCCACAAAACTAACCACAAACCTCTGATAATAACACGCTAGACCTAAGAAACTTGTAACGTCAGTTGTAGTAAATGTTCTTGGCCAATTTTTCATCACCTCGGTTTTTTTGGATTAACATCAACTAACTCACAAGAGATGATATGACCAAAAAACACCACCGACCTCAACCAAAACTCACATTTTCTATAGTTGGAAAATAATTGATTCGCCTTAAACATTTGTAACGCACCCTCAAATGATCCATGGGTTCATCCTCGTTTTTTAATATACCAAGATCTTCTGAATGAAAACAATAATAAACGAATCTAGGTAACTATGAAACACCCTATTCATAGGATCCACAAAAGACATTGGGGCATTAGTGAGATCAAAGGACATTACTAAGAACACATAGTGATTATATCTTATCCGAAATGTCGTTTCCGATATATCCTCACCTCTCACCTTAAGTTGGTGATACTCCAATATAGGGTCAATCTTAGAAATGTAGTTATCCCATTGGAGTTGATCAAACAAGTTTTCAATCCAACGGATAGGATACTTGTTCTCAATAGTTACTTTATTACGTTGGAGATAATCAATGCACATTCTAAGGGAACCATCATTCCTTTTCACAAACAAAACCAAATCACCCCATGGAGAAATACTAGGTCTAATGAAGCCTTTTTTTAGTAAATCTTTAAGTTGAGCATTCAACTATTTCAATTCTGTCGAAGTCATCTAATAAGGAGGAATTGAAATGGGATTTGTATCCGGTAACAAGTTAATATTAAAAAATATTTCCTGTTTAGGAGGTATACTGAGAAAATCATTGGGAGAGACCTCCTGAAACTCCATCACTACGGGCCCACTCAATTGGAGTGATTTCGGAGTCTAAATCTTGGACTCTTTCTATATGGACTAAGCACCCTTTAGAGATCATCCTACAAGCTTTCAAACAAGAGATGATACAACCTTTAGTAGTAGAACTTCCCCCTCTCCACTGTAAAACGAGCTCATTTGGAAATTTAAACCTCACCACCCCTGCTCTACAATCTACTAAAATAAAGCAAGCATGCAACCAATCCATACCCAATATGACATCAAAATAAAATGTACCAAGTTCTAATATTTCAACAAAGGTATCTCTGTTGAGAAACATTATAGGAAAATTTTTGTATACTTTCTATGCAACCACCGACTCACCCACCGCGGTAGACACCATAAAAGGTTCATTCAAGATATCAAGAAAAATGTCAAACCTTTTAGCTACTAGAGGAGTAACAAATGATAAGGTAGTAACAATGTCATGTAATGAAAAATACTTTCAACATACCGGTCACCACGTTGGGGAAAGTCTCTTTATCACCCCTACAGTAGAGAGCATAGAAGCGATTCTTCTTCACAGCATCATTAGAACCACTTCTTGTCCACTCTCCTGGTTTTGTCCCTTCACATTTGGCCAATCTTTAATCTTTTGCCCACTTTTATCACAACCAATACAATTATGCATTACCTTAAGGCAATCACCATAATGCTTCTTGCCGCACCTTCCACAAGTTGGATCTTTGGTTAATGAACTAGTACCCCTTAAGGAACTTTATTAGAAAACCTCTTGTTGGACCTAGGCTTGTCTTGGATATGAAGCCTACCCATTGAATAACCACTATCAGAAGATCATGCTCTCTTAGCATCTCTACTATTTCTCTTAGCCCTTTACTCTTCATTTTGTTTAGCATGAACCATGAGATGAGCAATGTTTATATTTTCATATAGCATAGACGAAAGACATTCTTCTTTGACGTCACCCGAAACACCCATCCCTAAGCGGTTCATTTCATCCCTAGGATCGAAAAGCAAAGAAGGAGTATATTTTTACAATTTATTGAATTTAGAGGAGTATTCAATCACAGTCATTCCTCTTTGATGAAGTTTGATGAGCTATACCACATTAGCTTACCGCTTCTCCCTAGGAAATAATCTATCAAGAAAATCCTTTTGAAAACCTCCCAAGTCACCGGTGAACCACTATAAGCCCTATTTTGCTTTCATTAGACATTCCAAGTTTGTGACACATCCTTGAGGTTATAAGTGGCTAACTCATCCTTCTATGTAGTAGTAAACCCCATAGCATAAGAGATATTGTAGATTTAATCAATGAACTCTTGGGGGTCTTCTTCAATCATGGACCGATAAAAAGTAGGGGGATTAGTCCTAGTGAGGTCCCTCAAACGGAAGGTCATGGTACCAACATGTTGGTTTTCTTGGGGTATAACCTCTTGATTCTTTTGCATAATCATGGCTTCAGATTGAGTAGTAATGGCTTGTTCTTGAGTAGTAATGTCTTGAGCCATGTGGATAAGGGCATACCTTATGTTACCATCCGTTAAAGAAGGAGGATTTACTAGAGCTTGGTCATCATTAGCATCTTCTTTAAGAAAAGGGACTGAATTGCCTCTGTGAGGAGCTCCTGCATTGCCTATACATTCATCTAGTCATCTCCGCATACCTTTAAGTATTCATTTACCATAATCACATTAAAAGCATAAGATGCTAATATCATGTAGATTCAAAACTCTAGAGGTATGAGATTGGACTTCAAAGAAAGTGAGAGTTTCCTAAGCATCACATAGGTTCCTATCCATAAGTGTAGTGCGCTTCACAATAATGAGGAAGAATCTACATAGACGTGGTTGAGAGAGACATCGGCTCAAAGATAGTCATCCTCATTCTATGATACCAATTTTTTCACACCTAGGATGCATCCCCAAGATGTAACTAGTATCGGCGTCCTCTTTGAGGACAAAGACTAGCCTCTTAGCTTATATAATTACATTCATAGGTCTAAAATATGGAAAATTTGAAAACTTTTCATTACTACTAATTTAGGTTTACATATATCTCTACATACAAAAAATATTTATATCGAGTATACATAGACCCTTCGTATACGGAGATTAGATAGCCTTGTACGTTTATTGCACATGGATATATAAAATATAACATAGTTTCAAATGTATGTCTTACCTCATAACAATCTAATAAGGGTATATCAATTTTGGCATAGCCCATACATCAATGTAATAAAGCCACATATAGACTATACAATGTTTAGTACTCAAATGAAAATAAAAGAACATAGAAGTCCTAAATGTAGAAAAACTTCATAAGCTTGATAGTGGCATTGACCTGAGAAAGTGAGGACCTACCTAACATTGATGAATGAGAACTCAAGTCTCCCATCAAAGTCTTCTCAAAATCCCTTCAACGAACCTATAATTTTTTGAAAAAGGTAGAAAATTGTGTTAGTACACCACATTTACTAAGTATCAGACCATATAGACACATATCATGAAATTTTGCGAAAAAGGGACAATTCATTATATTATGGAATTTACTTTGAAAAGATTTATGCATATTAAAAAAGATCATATCCATCATTAAGAAATATTCATTAACTCAGAAGCATGTACATCACAAGACCAACAATGCTAAGTCTAGTCAAGTCAACATGCATATAACAACATAATTGAGCACATAGTCAAGGAAACTCTATCATCAAGTTATAATAGCAACAAGCATGAGTAAGACTTCATTACAACATAACTAGAGCAAAACAATTACCCATGGTCCCTCATTAAGTCAACAAGGGAAAAGACTAAGCAAAGCACCACAAAATTACTCAATCAAGTAACCTAACAAGAACCATGACCAATATCTAACTTCACATAGCATATGATCAAGGGTACATATCATTATACTTTTACCATGGATACCAAACAAATATTCATAAGTGAATTTAACATCATAAGGCACCATCAATTTTCAAGATCATCATATACATATCATGTACTGTTATTAGCATATACATATATAAAAACGTCCTCCTAAGACTTTCCTCAAGGATAACTAGTGCAATGTTTAGGAAAAGTCCCATACCCCTACCTATACTAAGATAAACCTCTTAGGTAATCATAGTTAGAGTTCATTCCTAGTTAATTATACCTTTGGGGAATATCTTGCCTTAACCGACATAGGTCATACGAGCTAATGTGGAATTTGGTGTCGTAGAATCCTACAAAGAAATAAGGTTGACTACTTGCGAAAGTAGTACCAAAACATGAACATAGAGCAACTACGTCGATAACTAGCTAGTATTCCTATGGGGCAACATAGTTGAAGAAATAGGAGATATATTTGGGACACTCTTCATGGTACATGAATTATAGTGTCCAATATCAACAGTACATTAGTGACCCTACCTTCCCTATGTATGAAGAGACACTCCTCACTATAGTTCACTCGGTGCTAAGCTAGAGTCTCTTTTGAAATGTATTTAATGTCATTATTTAATCATCATAATGTATTGTGGGTCATATGGTTTATAACTTGTATAGGCATCATCATCATAGCTCAATAATTTTTTAATGAGTAAAGTCCTTTCATTATAATTTGTATAAGTTAGGTTAGCACATTTACATAATCACATTATGATAAGGCACGTTGGTAAGTATCACCATGATTATAACACTTAAATCGTAGCCGACACCTCACAAACAATAGTCAGGAATTTCAATTCAACATCATACCAGATCTATCAATCTTAATACAAAGTATACTTCAATGCAACATTATCACTTACTCAAAATTTTCCACAATTCAAGTAAAGAATAGGGATCACAAGACTTACCAATCCTCCTTCAAATTACAAAATAGAGATCAAACCTTTACTCAAACCAATAAAGGTGTTATGTCATCACACAACAATAACCATCATGAAAATAAATCCAATTGAATGACTACATCATAATCCATCACTAGTTCAAAGCTTAAGATAAGAGACTTAGGTCAAACCCATGATCTAGATCAATTACTCAAGAACTAGGATTATAGGAATAAATTTAATCTTAATTAATTCATATTTTTTACAATTACATCATAGGATAGTAATCCAACAAATAACCAAGTCAATTGAACCAACCCTAGATAATTCATATCAAGATTTCAACCTAGGGTTAAGGGGAATAGGTCATCATCTACAAACTAGACCAATCCATGAATAAGTAGTGTAATATAGTCATAATTCCTCATAATCTAGTAAATAGAATCCAAATAAACCATAAAAAATCAATTTGAAAGATCAATTTCTAGATTGGAAAAGGCCTACTTGATTTTCATTTTTTTGAAATAAATTTGATGGAACCCTTAGGGGAAAGAAGTTTCGAAAGTGAAAAGAATTCTATACCTTATATTTTTATGAATATTTATTGAGAAATTTTTTTTAGCCCTATCACCCTCCTTGAACTTGTATCTTATTGTGTTCTTCAACTTGGAGAGAGAAAGACGAGAGAAGGAAGAGAGTTTGGGTTTGGGAGTTACATGAGTTAGGTTAGTCTAATTAGGTAAGGGTATTTATATAGGTCATTAAACAACATATTTAGGCCTCCCTATACCCCTAAATAATTACCTAACACCCTAATTTATTAACTTAACCCATTTAAGAATTTGGAGCAAAATAGTCCCTTTATAGACGATACCACAATAAATAGTCCGTTTGCCAAATGATGGCCACTATTTAATTCTGTGTTGTACACTCATCATTTTGGTATTATACTTGTAAAAGTAGAACTCCATGAATTTGAATAATTTTCCATCGACAAGTTAAATCAATGCACAATCGATTGGACGACAGATCATTGGTTGAATCTCTTACTGGACATTGCCTTTGGGCAGCCTTTGACCTGAAAATGCAAGGGTCCTCCTCAAGGGACCTTGGTTGGTTCTTGGGTTTTCTTGCCCAAACATTTCCACTAAAAATAAACACTAATACATGTTAGACACATTCCACAAAAATTCATCAATTTCGTACTACTAAAAGTAGGTCAAATAGGCTAAGGCACACTAACACCTCATTGAACTAGTTTCCGCACATCATAGACGATCCTTGACGTTTTTATTTCTAAACTTCATAAATAACTTATAAACATTAATGAAGATCATAAAACAGTGTCTAAAACTTATGACACTTATGTTAGGCAATAGAACACATTTTAGACTTTCGATGTGTTGCATTTTATATGAACGGATTTCTCATATAGTAACAATTATACACTTATGAATGAATTAAATGAAGTATGAATATGTGTGGTATAAAGGTGTTATGTGAAAGGGTTTCTCACATGTGTGTACACAAACACACATGTATGATGATCTAGTAAATATAGGGGACGGGAAAGGTGTTCTCAAGTGTACCCTAAACTAGATATGTGCTTGAATATGTTATGAGTGAATGAAAGTGTTTCTCACAAGATATAGGTTGACTTAATCTCATCTATGACCTATCACTATGAATATTAGGAGTCATTTTTCGAAGCCTAATTTTATAAAGTAATGTTAATAAAGGCTTTTCAATAGAGAGAACTTAGCTTAGCACCGAGTGATATTCAAGATGAGGGGTGTCCCTTCCCATTGTAGGAGGGCATGACACTATAGTCCTCACAAGGTGATTAACCTCATATACCAAAGGTCATAGAGTGATATATCCATAAGTGGATAACTACATTGCCTCAATAGGCATTAAGAGGGTTTCAACATGTACCTCCAAGATCCATAAGTTATGCTTGTCACACAAGATCTAGCAAGTGATTTCACATAGTATTCTAGCATGTGTTAGTGTTCTACTTTGAATAAATGGAGAACCTTCTATTGGTGCAAGGATCTACATCACAATATTCCATTTGTAGCACCCTCGGTCTTAGTTGAGGTTAAGGCTAATATTTTCGTAATGTAAAATGGACAACGAAAGTAAATATTTAGGAAACTAACTAGCATAACGTAAGGGTAGATTCTTAGTATCGGTGGGGGTATGAGACTTCACCTATGCATTGCACAAGTGGCTTTTGAGGAAAGTCCTAGGAAGGTATTCTAATGCATGTGACTATGTTTATGTTCCTTAAGAATGACATTGTTGTTTTGTCTACCTGTTGTGATGAAATACATAGTATAAGTCTATATGATGGGGTCTTATCATTATATGAATAATGTTGGTCTTAATGAATATATAATTGAAGGTTCTTCTTGGTTTTCATGTATTTGACTAAAGTATTATGTTTGATGTGTGAAGTATATGTTATTATGCTCGTGGTATTTTGATAGTTTTACTAAGTTTGTGTGAAGTATATGTTATGATAGTTTCACATCTACATAGCACTAGTAGACATAGATTATGATTGTGAGTCAGCCCTTGTGATAAGATTAATGTGAAGTATGTGTCTTTTTATTTTTAAATGGTCCTATGCATGTATGTATTGACTTGAAGGTTGTAGGTATGGTTTTCTTTTGGACTTAGGGTGATGTTTGAGTATGGATAGTGTTATGGGACATTATCTTTAAACTTCACAAGTGTTACATTAGGAAAATTCAATAAGTAGAATAAGAAAAACAACGCTGTAAAAAAGAAAGAATGTTACTGTAAATGAATATGCTTATTTTAAATTTGTGGCTATATATGTAAAATTTTCAAATACATGATTTTGTGCAAGTATTTCCTAGTTATCTTCAAAACGGGCAGCTGTAAATGTAATTTGAGATTTTATATAATGTTTTGTCATGAAATAAGCCTATTTGAAGTATGTAAATTTTATGATGCCTAATTTATAAAAGTATTATGAGATTTTCACAAAAAGGTGTGATGCATGGTTTCAAGAAAAATATCCCTTTTAAATACATGTGTTTGCATGGTTGTCATACTTAAATCATTCTTGTACTAACACCATTCTTCTTAACCTTTTTAAACAAAGTGTAGGTTATTGATGTTGAAGGGATGTGTTTAATGGTGAGGAGCTTTATATGTGATTCCCAAGCTCATGGAAAGGAATCCTTTCATCCAAATATTTCCTAAGTTTACTTATGTAGTAAATATACTTATGATTTATTTTGGAAGGGTCGTGTCCCTAATGTACTCTAATAATGTTGAGTCTTATATGGAAAAAAAGGCTTGACTCTTTAACTATGTGTTATAATATTTTATATATAAAGGAAGTGATGTTTTATCATATTATGTGCTAAGAATGTTTTATATTTTCCACTAAATTTACCTATGAAAATGCGATGAATGATAACTATGAGATTATATAAGACCTCCGAGAGGTCAAGTACGTCATGTTACTTCTAGGGGGTGGTCCCCAATCGAGAAAAATGTGGTATTAGAGACTGAAGTATATGAAAGTGGTGTTAGGCACCAAAAGTTACATATTGCCACTTCTAGTAGAGTCTCGACCATCGATGCTGTGTCGCGAAAAATCTAAAAGCAAGAGGCTATGAAATGATAGAGTTTTACCTCTTCACCATTCTGATGTCGTGCTATAGAATATAACTTTATAAGATCTCTCACTTATGTTTTATTGTCCAATGGGCTTTTAGATGATATTGTTATGATGGTATGGTATTCATATGCTTGATGGAGAAAAGATGAGTTTTGATGCTTATCTTTGTTTATGGTTTCATGAGTATGTGTGAAGGTGAACCTCGGTTTATGTTGATATGATGCCCTTTGTGTCCATATATGAGAACTATGTGAAATAATATGTAATGTTGACAAATATATGTTATAATATAATTAAAGCATGTGTGAAGTTGTTATGTTAAAATGAGTCTCTTCAGAAAGGAGTTTTACTATATGTTTTTGCATGATTGTAGCCTAATGTTATGATTTGAACTTTAAATGCATAGTGACTACCTATTGATTCATGTTTCCCTAAATATATGTGTTTAAATGGTTCAAATGTTGCCCTTTGTATATAGGTGGTTCTTCATAGTTGCCTTGATTGTATTGAAATCTTTTGTATAGGCTTGGTCGTAGAAGTGAAGGTAGTATGCCTATCTTTATAGGGTGATGATGTGGGTTTGATTGACCTAAAAGTTACCTTACTGTAATGTTGAAAGAAAAGAAAGAGGATTTATATATAATTCTATTCTATTGTTTTCCCCTAAAGTTGTTTGACCTTTAGTGTCTATGGTATAGTTGAGACCTTATGTGGTTGGGTAGCATTACCTAAATTAAAATTTATTGATTTCCTTTAGGTGCTTAACATGGAGGAATGATGATGCTTGAGGTATAATCCCTTGATGTTTGAGTTAGTAGAATCCTCAATGTAAGATTAGGAGTAACAAACCTCAATAATGTCTAGCCTTCATGAGTGAAGAGTTTGACTTACCTTGACCTTGGTGTTTAAGGGGATGAGGTGATTAGGCATACCCAAAGTGGAAATATTGTGTGCCTATGAGAACATTTTATATGACTTGATATGCCTATGTTAAGGTACTATAATTCCTTTTAGGTTAGTACTCACTTTTAAGTGATGAGATGAAGGTTAGTAAGATATAATCCTATTGAGGTTTGGTTAATTTACTCTTAATTTGTTTTACCCTTAGTGGGGGATGATAATGTAAGTGGAAAGGTCGTATATATTTCTACATGGTCCTTCTATTCTTACTTTAGCATGAAACTAAACAGTTCCTAGAACATTGTTCGTGATAGGAGTCTTGCATTAAAGTATGAGTTTCATGTTCTCCTTATGTTTTGTATGTGTTGGATGACACTATGTTAACCATTTTTTGAGGATCCTAAATTGTAGGAAAAAGGATTTATTTTCATTAAATTATGGTTTTCTCATGTTTATTGTGCATCTTGCTATATTGATTCTGCATTTAACTTCATGATATAAGGTAGGAAACATGGTTGTAGTCACTTTTGATATGTAAGGTTTAGCCTTATTATAAGAAATTTGAGTCACCTTTACATGAAAATGTTAAGCCTCTTGAAAACTATGTGACGTTTATGGTTTGAAAAGCATGATTGTAGTCTCACTCTTCAAAAGTGAAGGCATGTTTAGCTAGTATCCTTTTGTGTGCCTATAAATTGTAAGACTTCCCCTAAATGATGCATGCTTATGAAATTTAATGTTATGCTAGACATTTAAATAAATCAAATGACTTACGATTGTTGTGATGTGTGTGGTGTTAAGTACCATTTTTACTTATTAGGAAGAAAGTATGAGAATGCTTTGGTTAAAAGTTGAGAAATTCTCATTTGACAAGAACAAACCTTTGTGCATTGCTTGTGTATGAACTCATGAGACATGTAAATGTGTAGAGGAGAAAAAAATTTCTCCCTAAACATAACTAAGTAGGGTATGGTTGAGTATGACGCTCATGGAAGTATGCCTAACGAATAAGAATTCATTGTCAATCTACTTAAGTCAACTCTATCTGAATTGGAGTACGAATGCCTAATTGTTTCTGTCACATACAAATACCACACCTTAGAAGATATGCAACTCTTGTAGTGCAACCAGCGTAATTGACGTCTCGTGGGTCTTGTACAAACCGTTTCATATCGTTAATCGCATATAAACATATGAAAAGTAGTGTAGAATTAAAACTTTTCATAAACATCCTATAAGTCTTTAAAAACACTTTCATATAAAACTCATAGGAAACACTAAGTCTCATTTCATCAAATCTTAGACACAAGAATACTTTGGGACACGGACAATACTAGATAGAAGAATAGTACTACTAAGTCTATTGCAATACATCGATAAACGAAAAAAAGCAATTTATGCCATCGAGTCAAATGAGGACATACTTCAACTTCACTTGAATGATGCTATGATCCAAGTCTTGCTTCCCAAATGATTCTCACCTACCAACAACTATATATATATATATATATATATATAATCATCGTATTAGTATTAACACATGTGCTATGTATGACATAATGCATAAAATCCTGAAAATGAACATTTATTGGAAATATGCATGTTTTTCTTTTAAACATCAAAATATAATCATAAAAATGAAATTTAACACCTCATAAACACATAGAACATCACTTAATCAATTTAAAACACTTATACAAATCTTTACAGTGAAATATTTCACTTTACAACGAGTATTTCTTAAGGTTACGGTGAAGTTTCTCAACTTTATAAGGAACTCTTACTTGCATGCAATCCACTATCTACAGGCTATCCTTAGACTAACATAAGTAAGACAAAGAGAGACCGCCCATACTACTTCTCTAGGAACACCAAAATGATCTTTAAGACCACCTATAATGAGATATACACGCTTATAATACATCAAACACATGAACATGAGATCCTTCAATCAAAGGTGATTCTAAGACTCACTTGAGTTAGTTGTGAAGCCACCGCTCATACGATCCCTTACACACACACACTTAAGAGATCCTATAGAGTACCTAATATAGAATCATTGTTACCTAATATATAAACAAATAGATCATATGACACACTCTTTCTAAAGAATATCAAAAGACTTACTCAAGTACATCAAGAAGATAACGTCCATGATTTACCTTGTAAAGATTAACTAAATAATGCTTAAGATTACCTAAGGCTTAGATAATGTACACATAATCACCCATCTTCTCTAACTAGAGTTATTCTTAATATTTATCTAGGTAAGATACAAAGTGACCATCCCTATGCCCCCTTCAACCCTTAACTAGACAAACCATAACTATTGTAGATAAGAACTTATTCATTTAACATGCTTTCTTAACTTAAGCCATTAATTTCATTAGTTCATTGAAGAAGCATTCATCATATAATTACATTCAAGTAGTGGTCTAGAAGAAGACCTAGGGACTCTAACTAACACCTTCAAAGCGTATTGTGCAATATGTAGATAGCATCCCACAACCTAAAGTTCATAGAATTTCTCTAATGCTACCAGGTATCCCATATAATGAGAATAGATAATAATCAACGTAGATCATTATAGCTAGACATGGAATACATAGTTCTAACCTACTCCGATGAGGGTGTTCTACTTGCCTAGGGTAGAACTAGCACACATCCCATGTAAGCACATGGTTAAGGAATATGAAGTTATTTATGCACTCTAGCTTCACTGAGTGCAAAATGGTTTTAAGCTTGTGTTCCTTGTATGTTTTTCCATTGAATTCTATGTGATGATTTTACGACTATGTTTAGCTTCTCTATGTTTCATTGAAGTCCTTTTGGTCATTAAAGTGTTCCAAGTGTGATTCACGGATGAAATTTCCCAAGCGGGGATATTGTAAGACACCCAAAATGATTTAGGGTGTCTAGATCCTCACATGGTCCTATGAGATTTTCAACTTGTTAATTAAGTTTTTTCAAAATATGCATGATTGATTTGAAGTCATTTGGAAGTCGAATGTCCATGAATGTACAAGACATTTGAAAATTACTCATAGAGAGGTGCATGTGTGTCTTGAGTGTACCTCTCATGTTTGGATAAGTTACGAATGTTTATTTTCTGATAAACTGATGTGGAAGGTCCTTGAACTGTTAAGGGTTATAATTGCATTGGAAACATCAGGGTATGACTCCCCAAGGGACCCGTAAAAATCCCTCAAGGAGGACTTTAAGTCTTCAAAGACACTGCCTTGACACTGTCTAGCAACAACCTCCAATCGAAGGCCAATAGGTTAACCGACGCCTCATCGATGGTGAGGCGTCAATTGAGATTTAGTGGGCGTCGTTTGATGGCCGTCAATGCAGGCTGGAATTAACTACTAACCACACTATTTTATTATAGGGTGAATGGGAAATTCACCCTACTCCTAATCTGCCCTAGTTTGTTTATTTGGTTATTTTTGGGATGGTTAAAAGCGTGACAATCCGTCTCCAGTCCATGATTCAAATTAGACTTCCCTCTCCCAAATATACTCTACAAAAACCTCCATTCGAGATGAAGCTCAAGAACAACTTGTAGATTAGATTGTGATGGTTTCTTTATCATGTTTTTGTGGCTTTATAATGAGGTATGGTGATAATTCATATCTAGAAAATCTTTCATCTACATAGCTCTGTTAAAAGTTTTCAAACAAGTTTCATGATCAAATTGTGTATTCTTCAATCCAGCCATGGGTTTTTTCTTAAAACATCATGAAAGGCTTTCTTATGATGAATTGATATTAATGTGTTGATTGCAACATGAAATTTAATCCAATTTCATGATGAACCAATGTCACTTTGAAGTCTCATTTTAAAGCTATGAATTGGGTATTATGATCTTTACATTAGGAGGATCATATGTGATTAAATTATGTTAAATATATTGTTATCTACTGCCAATGATGTAATGTAATTATGAATTATGTGTTGTTGTTCCAATGTGGATTGAAGCTTGAAGACTTCATCTATACTTCCTATCAATTTTAAAATGATGATATTCATTAAATTCTCCACTATATAGTGCATGAATGTATGATTTCGTTTATGTAAAGATACTTGTAACAACTTCCTTATATTGATATCATTGATAATGATTCATTGATTATCAAAACAAGGGAGTCTTGGTAAGGATTTTTACTCGTTCTTCTAGCCTAATATTGATATTGTCATATACATGATGTGATATCCATTCTAGGGTAGATGAAGCATGATTTAGTTTAGATTTTTATCCTTTTATATACTGCCCTACATGTATATTATTGATGAATCAAGGTTGATGATCAAGGAAATGGAAATTGGTGAGTGACCTATGTCTCTCTACTTTCTAGTGATTTGGTGATGTAGTGTATAAGTTAGTAGAATGATCTTGTAGTGTCTTATGCATGATTTCGTGTATGATAAAGTACATTTACCTACTTCCCTATGCTTGAATTGTTGATGAAAAAGGTGTATTGATCAATGATGATCAAAGGTTAATGAATTGGTAAGAATATCTCCTCCCCTCTACTCTTCTGTAGATTGTTAGTTGATGATGCGTTGTATGACATTGCGTGGTATGGTCCACTTATGGTAGCGATGTTATCTTCTTGCCTATACATATATATGTTGATTATGGACTTGAAGTCAACTTTATTTTATGAGTGTCTGGATGATCACTCTATGTGAAGCCTATGACTAGTTTCCCATTTTAGGTATGATCTATGTTTTATTGCTAATGTTATGAGCATGTGAATAGTTATGTTAGTCTTATGTACACGTGCTGTCTATGATGAAGATCTTATAAAATATTCTATGTAAAGTAATGTTCGCATATGTGCACAAAGACTAGAGCTTACTGTAATTATGTTATAAGTCTTGAATAAATGTGCCTCATGGTATGTTATCCTTCTAGGAAGTTATGTGATGTATCATTAACTAGAATAACTTCATAGGTGTACTAGTATGGCAACATTATAGGGGCTTGTATATTCGTTGCACATGTGTGCCTTAATAGGATAGTTCCTAGGTGTGTGATCTATGTAAAAGAGTATGAATGCATGAGTATGTTATGAACATGTCTTAATATGTTATAATGTGAAGTATATTGTATTAAAAAGAATGATTATACTTAGTGTCGAATTGTGTTTATATGAATGTTATGCATGAATGAGATGAAGTATGAAAATATTAAATCTAAAGGTGTTACTTGAAAGGGTTGATCACATGTATATACGCTCACAAATATGTATGATTATCTCGTTAATAGAGGGGCCTTGAAAGGTGTTGTCAAGTGTACCCTAAACTAGATAGGTGCTTGAATATTCTATATCAATGTGAAAGGGTTTCTCACATGATATAGGTTGATGAACTCTCATCTATAACCTATGAGCTAAGCATATGAAAAATCAATCTCCGATACCTAATTTTATAATGTACTGTTAATAAAGACATTTCAATATAGGGAACTTAGCTTATTACCGAGTCAACTTAAAAATGAGGGGTTTCCCTTCCAATTGAAAGAAGGTAGGTCACCATAGTTCTCATGAGGTGGTTAGCCTCATAGTCCAAAGGGCTTAGAGTGATATTTCCATTAGTGGATAACTGCAATGTTACAACAAGCATATAGAGGATTTCCACATGTACCTCAAATTTCCATAAACTATGCTTTCCACATATGGTATATCAAGTGATTTCACTTAGTATGCTAGCATGTGATAATATTCTAGTTTGGCCAAGTAGAGCACCTTCCATTTCTGTAAGGCTCTAAAACATCAAATTGCATATGTAGCAGCCATTGTCTTAGTGTCGGTTAAGGATAAAGTTTACCAAAATTTAAATGGACAATGGAAGTAAATGACTAGGACCCTTAGTAGGATAACAAAAGGATAGTTGCTTAGTTTAGGTTGGGGTATGGGACTTCACCTATACATTGCACAAGTGGCTCTTGGGGGAAGTCCTAGTAATATGTTCTAATGCATGTGACTATGTTTATGTTCCTTATGTATGACATTGTAGTTTGGTCTGCTTGTTGTGATGAAATGAATAGTATAAGTCTATATGGTGGTGTTTTACCATTACATGAATAATGTTAGTTGTAATGACTATATGATTGAAGGTTCTTGTCTATTTGCATGTAGTTGAGTATAATATTATACTTGATGTGTGAAGTACATGTTATGATGATTGTGATCTTATGGTCGGTTTACTAAGTATGTGTGGGGTTATAGGGCTTTACATGTATATGCACTAGTAGACTTATATTAGGATTGTGAGTAAGACCTTATCTTAACATTAATGTGAAGTATGTATATTATTATATGAAATGGTCCTATGATATATGTATCGACTTGAAAGGTTGTAGGTATGGTTTTACTGTGGTCTTACTATGATTATTGAGTATGGATATTGTTATGGGAAATTATCTATAAATTTAATCAAGTGTCATAAGAGTGTTACCTAGGAAAAGTCAAGAAGTAGAATAAGAAGAACTTCACTATAATAGGAAAAAGAAAGTTACTATAATAAATATGCTTGCTGTAAAGTGGTGGTTATATGCCTTAAATGAAATGTGCTATTTTATTTGATGTTTAAATGTGAAATATGCCTATATTAAGTATGTATATGGTATTATGCATAATGTATAAAATTTTTATGAGATTTTCACAAAAAGTCATGAGGCATGGCTTCATGTAAAATGCCCCTTTTAAATGCATGTTTTTTCATGGTTGTCATAATTAGTGCAATTTTGTACTAACTATATCTTCTTCACCCTTTAACACAAAGTGTAGGTTATGGATGCTTAAGGGATATCATTAATAGTGAAGAGCTTAATATGTGATTGCCAAGCTCAAGAAAAGGAATCCTTATGTCCAAGGGTTTCCTAAGTATCACTCTAATGAAGATTTATATAATATGTATACTTATGAATTATTTTATAAGGGCTCTGTTCGTAATATACTCGAATAGAGTTGATTCTAGGATGGAAAAAAGAGATTAGAGTCTTTAACAATGTATTATGATATTTTATATATAATGAGAGTTATGTTCTAGCATATGATGTGCTAAGAAAGCTTTAAATTTTCTATTAAATTTACCTATGATAATGCGATGAATGATAACTATGGGACTGTATAAGGTCTTTGAGAGATCAAGTACGCCATGTTAATTCTAGGAGGAGCTCCCCGGTTGTGATAGTTATTAACCTTAAAACAGTGTAACAACCCTTAGAAACTCATGTGAGGCTCTAGATTAGACTTTAGAATTTCGGAGTATTACACCTATCTTTAGATTTATTTTCATTCAAAGTATTGCAATATACTAATTATTTCTATATTTCGATTCTATGGGTCGTGTACCAAGTATTCTTGTGTCTAGGATTGGCATATGTTGAGACTAAGTATATGTAGTGGTATATATGAAAGATGTTTTGAGATATCATTCGTATGAAAAGTTTAAATTTCGTACTACTTTTCACAGATATATGCAATGAATGATGTCAAAGGGGTTTGTAAAAGACCTCTGAGAGGTCAAGTATATACTGTTGCAAATCATAGAACACCATTTCATCTAGGGTGTCATAACAATCCAAAAGTACATGACCTAAAATAGAGCCTCACATAATGAACAAAACATTGAGAAACTATTTAAACGACTAAAAACTGTTTATGAACCATTTAGGAAGTTTTAGAGTCAAGACGTATGGGAATGTCCAAGACATACGGAAGCTAGTCTAATTTAACTAAGGAAACGTCCTTCGGAATTAGCTATGTTTAGACGTATTTTATGATGTATAAAAGTATTAAATTGACTTTAAATAGGTAGACCATGTAAATATTGTGAAACATCAAGGTCTGACCCCATAGGGGTCCACGAAAGGACCCCAAACATGGCTTGGTAAGCTGCCAAAACAGTAGACAAAATTAACACAGAAGAAATGTGTGCATGTCGCGGACTTTGTGGGCCTTTTTTCAAACATCATATATGTTTTGAGGGAAGGTCGCGGAGTCTACTATCTTGAAAAAATATTCAAAAAATCTTGTGGGAGCAGCTCCTCTTCGCAAACTTGTTCCCCGACGAAAATCAGAAATTTGGAATTCAAGTTTGATTTTATTAAAGGGTCATCTTAACTGAGGAGTCATTTGGGTATTTCTTGTGAAGTCTATTTATTGATTTTAAACCAGTTTTCTTCATATTCAATGAATCCAATTAAATTTCCAAATCAAAACCCAAAATCTCTCACCTATCTGTACTTTCTCTCTCTATTCAACTTTTATTGAAGGAAGAAAAAGGCATGAAGAAGACCAATTTAACTTTCATTTCGTGGATTAATAATCATTAAGGTATGGATTCTTCACGCTTGGGATTCCTTTCCCCAAGATTTACTTTCAGAGTTGATTTCTAATCATCAAATTCTAAGGGTTTTCCTCTTCTAATGATTTTCTTCTAATCTTTCAATTGATGATTAATTATAACTAATTGTGATTACCGTTGTCTAATAAAGTCTTGATTGTTTAGCAATTGATGTTAATTCTTGGAAATTCGTAAGGATCATGTCCCTTGACCCAATTTCCTGAAATATGAATGTTGCTTATGAATTTATGGGACTCGAAGAATATATAGATTGTTAGACTTGTTTTATATGGTCTAATGCATTAATGGAATTCCTAGATTAATGTATTGTTTGGATTTGATCTAATTGTTGAAGAATCCATGTTGATCCCTTTTCCCCTAACACTAGGTTAAGGATTGATGTTATGTTTGATAGTGATGATCCAATTGACCTGGTTCTTGTTTAGATTGCTATTGTATCATGTTATTACACCTATTATTGGATGAAATTTGTTGGTTGATGGTAAGACCATGATGTTTTCTTTTTAAGATATTGGGTAAGTCTTTGTTATCATAAATTATTACTTCAATTTTGATGGTTTCTATTTGGTGATGAAGTTCAATTGAAGTATATCTTGTGGTTGAATTAAGTAGGTTTGGTATGATAATGCAATTTAAACGTATTGATTAGGTGATTGTGAGATAATGCTAAAGATGTAATGATATAAGGTTGGTTATGAAGTGTGTATGTGCCTTACTATGATATAATGATGTTAATGGGCTAATATCACATGTGATTGTTGTGATGAAAGGGTTTGTCATGCAAATTCTATTTAGCTAATGACTATGACTTTACAATGAGCAATTCTCCAATGACCTAAACTTAGTTATGATTGTTCGTGAATGACATTTCAAAAGGTACTTTAGCTTAAAACCGAGTGAACTAGTAGTGAGGAGTGTTCGTTTCAAAATATGGAAGGTAGGTACACTATTGTACTCATGAGATTTGAGACTATAATGCCAAAGGCAAAAAGAGGTTCCCAAGTAATATCTCCTAGTTCTCCACTATGTTGCCCTCATAAGAATACTAGCTAGTGGATCCACCAAGATTTTATGTTCATGTCTTAGTACTACCTTTGCAAGTCATCTGCCTTCTTTTGGTGAAGGGTTTCATGACACTGGATTCCACATTAGCTAATGTTTTCTACGTCGGTTAAGCGAAGATGTTCCTAAAAGTAAAGTGAAATAATTAAGTGAACTCTTACTATGATGACTTGGGGGGTTCGACTTAGTCTAGGTAGGGGTATCAGAATCTACATATGTATTGAATTATTTATCCTTGAGGTAAGTATTAGAAGTATTATATCATTTTCTTATACTGGTATAAAATGAATGATATAAATTTGTTGATTTTACATGTTTAAGATACTATATGATGTTCGTTTCATGTATGAACATGAGATTGGTCTATATTGCTAAACATGATGATGACCAGTTTTGATGCTATATTAATATGTGATGTTAGGCATTGCTTATGATCCTTTATTTGGTTAACTTGGTTGTGTAAGGTTATAGGGATTTACTTGGTCATTGCATGTGTAGACTTGATGTGGGGTTATTAGTGGGTCTTGTATATGTTGTAATAATATAGACTCTTATCCATGTTTTGTTGTTATAACATGATGTTGGAGTTGCTTTTGTTATGGTTTTAATATGCTATGGGCATGTTGATTTGATTATGCTTGATGATATTGTTATTGTGTTGAAGATGATATTATATTAATGTATATATATGATTATAAGCTTATATGGACTCTTTAATGTGCATTATAGACTTCTGTAACATCTCAAAAATACAAGACGTCTCTTAAAGCATAAATTAGGGGTATAGAGGTCTAGAAAATATTTTAAGGACAATTATAATGAATATATTTCATTTAGGATGTTTAGAAACCAAACAGTCCAAGAACGTCTATTTGACTAGCTTTTATGTGTCTGAAATTCATGAAATTTGGTTGAAGGGTGTATAAAGTCTACTAAAGTTGATACCTGGTTGAAATAACTATGTACGACTCCCAAAGGAACAACCAAGGGCTCTTGAGGAGGACCCTAGCACGAAGGAGGAAACATAGCCTGGGCAGTATGCTCCCATGATAGGGCAAACGACGGGGCACATGTTGATCGACGGGGCGGCGATGCCAACCGTCGACCAACACATAGACATTTTTTTGGAGTATTAGTGCCACTTAAATCTCTGATATAGACGAGTAATGTGTAGCATGGAAGGCACAGTGCCCATGGAAGCACAAACGAACAGTCGATCGGGGTTCCTTTTGTGAGGATCAAATTCCCTACAGTTCATTTGAATAGTTAAGCGGTTAGGTGGTTAATTATGGTTTTAAGGGATTCTCATTAATTTAATTAACCCCCCCCCCCCATATAAAGACCACAACCCTCATTAGACTAAACAAAACTCTCAAAACAAATCCTTTTACTTGTCTCTTCTTTCTCACTCTATTAGAAGACACCATTAAAGAACAATGTAGGGAAGGGTTTTGGGGGCTGTTAAAGTCTTATTTCGACATAAAACCTTCATAAAACATGAAGGTATGCTATCTAATTCACATTTAGACCTCTTTCCTCAATGGGTTCCTTCAAAGTATTTTCATAAGTTAGGTTTTCATTTGGATTCTTCTAAATCTAAAAAATTATTTTATGAATTGGTTTGTTTATCGTTTCTACTGGATAATATGAATATATTAACATGTATTCTGACATAATTGTAATATATCTTTATGGTTTGTCCTAGTTTGTAGATGATGATCCTTAACATTTAACCCTAGAGTTGATATTGACATGAATTAGGTTGAAATTTGTTCAATTGACTTGGTTGTTGGGTGAATTGCTATTAATTGATGTTTGTATATTTATCATTAATAAACTTGAGTGAATTATAGTCTTTCATTTTAGTTCTTCGGAAGATGATCTAGGTTAGGAAGTTAATTGACCTAAGTATCTGGTCTTAAGCTATAATCTAGTATTGAATCGTTATGTAGAGATTCTCCTAGTCTTGTATTCATGTTGATTGTTTAATTATAATGTTGTATACAAAAAATAAGGTTGGATTGAGGGTTTATTATAAGTCCTTTTTTACGAACTATGAAGGAGACTTGGTAAGTCTTATGATCTCTATCCTTTACTTCAAATTGTGGTTAATTGTGATTAAGTCAAGATGTTATATTGTAGCAAGTCATCTATTAGGGTTGATAGGGTTGTATGTGTTGTATTGAAATGTATGGACTAGGTTGTGAGGCTTATTAATGTGTACATGCTATAAGGATGGTAATGGATTATTACCAATGTGACTTATTATGATATGAATGCTAATGTGCTAACGTCAATTAAAAGAATTGTAACGAAAGGACTTATACTCATGCAATTAATATTGAGCTATTGATGATGATGATTATACTTGTGCTAGACTGTATGACCTAAACTAAGCTATGATTTATAATTAAAGGCTTATATACATTTCAATAAATGGACTTATCTTAGCACCGAGTGAACTTGACAATGGGAGGTGATGACTTTCCATTGAGGAAGATTCACTTATAGTTCTAAACGTGTTTTTCACTCCACAACGAGGTATACTCATCCATTCGAATCCCATTAGAGGAGGCCCCAATTGTCAAATTGTATGTAAAGGGACTATACCTATCTCCTAGTTCTTTAACTATGTTGACCCTATAGGAAGACTATCTAGTGGATCCACCTAGAAAGGTACATATATGTTTTGGTTTTACTTTGGCCGGTAGACCATCTTCCAGTGGTGTATGGTTTTTCAACACAAGATTCCACACTTATATCCTATGGTCTATGTCGGTTATGGCAAGTGTTCCTTAAGTTAAAAATGAACAAATGAAGATAAACTAACCAAGGTGACTTGAGAGGTTTGACTTAGCCTAGGTAGGGGTATGGGACTCTACCTATGCCTTGAACTAGATTACCTTGATGGAAGCTTTAGAAGGTTGATATTATGTATGTATATGATAATAAATGCAAATTATAATAGTATGATGTCTTTACATGTAAATGTTACTATATAGTGATTGATACTCTTATGAACATGTAATTGGTCTATGTTTTTAAAAGTATCAGGTTGAATAGTCAAGAAAGGTTATGTCATGTAAATTTAAATATTAGCCATGATTCTTGTTAGTTCACTTGATTAAGTAAGGTTATGGACTTTTGCTTGGTAATTGCACATGTTGGCTTTATGATAATTCATGGGTAGTAGTTTTGCTTTATTGAGAATGATGTACTCTTCTCTATGCATGTGATGTAATTACTTGATGATAGGGTTATACTAGATAATGATTTAAAGTATGTTGACAAGTATGTTATTTACTTTGACTTTATGAATATGTCTTTTTGATTATATGTTTACCTCTATTATGCATAAGGTTTTCAAAGAATAAGTAGCATGTTTAATAAAATATCCTTTTTAGCATGGTTTGAGCTTATATGTACTTGTGGTGTCATACTTAGTACAAGTGGAGTACTAACCACATTTCTTTCTTTTCCCCCAACATTTTAGGTTCCATTCGTTAAAGAGTTCCGAAAGTCGACTTGAAGAAGACCTGGATTATTAGATCATCCAAGTAGGGTTGGTCATCATTTTTCGAGGGAGATTCCAGTACCGAGCTTATGTTTTTTATTTTAGTCATAATACTTTCTTATTATATTTCCTTTCATTTGAGTACGGATTGTATATAGCCTATATGTGTCTCTCTTTACATTGATGTATGGGCTATGCCGAAATGCTAATAGTTTTAGATGGTTATGAGAAGAGACAATCTTTGAAGACTATGTTCTATCTTATTTATATTTATGTGCAATAAAAGTACAAGTCTATGTAACCTTCCTATACGAAGGTTCTATGTATACTTGACATATTTATTATGTGTATGTAGAGGTCTATATGAACCTCCAAGTAGAAGCAATAGACTTTTTTAAAATTTCCTCTAAATTTGACTTATAAATGTGATGATGTATGTAAGAGGATAGTGTTAGTCCTGAAAGAGGACAAGAACGCTGGTTCAGTCTAGGGGTTAAACCCGGATGTGACTACATTTAAATAACTTGTCATGTTTTCTAAAGTAAATGTCCGTTTCTCATGCATTCTTTCAAATGTTTCATGTGCATATGTCAATACATGGTACAAGTGGTGTACTAACCCATGTTTCTATATTTACTACAAAAATGTAGTTTTGGGGAGTTGAGTTTTAAAGGTCCATTGGAAAAGGCTTCAAATCCTCTTCTCAAAGTTCGTTAGGTCTTCACTTTTCGTGGACGATGCCACTATCTACCCATCAGATGTTATTTTAGTCATAAAGAAAATTTAGTTTATTCTTTTTAAAATGAACACTATGGTTGTATATTCTTTTATGTCGCTTTTATTGTAATGATGTAAGGGATATAGTCAATATTGTAATCATTCTCGATTGTTTAATATGAGATTATTCCTCCACTTCCTATGAGATTATATTGTTATATCATACATGTGAACTAATATTAGAAGCCTATTTAGTGCTTTCTACGTAAGGAGCCTATGTAAACTCCATATATATATATATATATATATATATATATTGTATAAGCGAGTGGTCTATGAAAACCTTAACGTAGAAATAAATAAAAAGTTCTAAATTTTCCACTGATTATCCTATGAAATGTAATGAAAAATGTTAAGAGGTTATTCTTAGTCCTTATTGACGACGACGATACTGGTTACTTCTAGGTGGTCTTCCCCAGATGTGATAAACTTGGTATCAGAGAATGCGATTTTATATCTTTAGGATCGATACATCATTAAAAGACATCTTCGTAGATTCTTATTCCTAATTGTGAAGTGTGCCACACCTACGAATGAGAGACTATGTGATGCTTAGTAAACTTTTATTTTTTCTACTTCTATGTCATGCCTCTAGAGTCTACTCATATGTGATTTCACCAAAACCTCTTATTGTGGTTATAGGTATGAATACAGGAAGAGCAGCAGAATCAAGGACCAAGGAAGGAATTGTTAATGCGGGGGATCATGACAAACAAACTCCAAGGGATGATATGAGTCATTTTCTTACAGTGGTTTGTGAAGACTTATTTAAGAATGTCGGTCAACTATTCTTCTTGAAAATATGAATACTTCTTGTCCCATGGTTCATGCTCAACAAGTGGACAGAAACTACGTTAAAGAGGAAAATAGGGAGGCCAACAAGGCAAGGTCCTATGATCGTGGTTCTTTTAAGGGTAGGCTTTATATTAATGTAATGTCTAGGTCCAAGAAGAGGTTCTATAATCATGTTCCTCCAAAATATCACAAGGCTCGTGATAATAGGGTGTCAAACCCTAAGTCTAAAAAAGGAAGAGGTACTAGTTCACCAAGAAAGAAGACCACTTGTAGGAAGTGACGCAAGGAGTATTATAGTGATTCCTTGTTTAGAAGGACAAATGATTTGGGTGTGGCAAGATTTTTCATATGGTTAGGAATTTCCTAATTTGAAGAGTAAAGACAAAGTGAGTGGGAAATCTCAAGCTATTGGTTCTAAAGTTTATGATCCAAAGAGGAATCACTTTTATGCTCTTCGCTCAAGGGGTGAACAGAAGAGTTCGCCCGATGTGATGAACGGTATGTTTCAGGTTTTCTTTATTCATTTATATGCTTTGTTTGATCCGGGTGATACCTATTTTTTTACTCCTTTGGTAGCTAGAATGTTTTATATTTTCCTATATCTTTAATAAAACTTTGATGGTAAATACCCTAGTTGGTTAGTTTGTTGTTGCAAAGATGGTATATAGGAATTATCCTATAATGTTTCTCAATAGAGTTACTCAATGTTGAATTAGTTGAACATCATATGATTGATTTTGATATCATTTTGGGGATGGATTTTTTTGGTGGTTATTTTCAATCCATTGATTTTACAAAAAAAAAGGTGGTAAGTTCAATTTTTCTAATGAGCCCGTCATAAGGTGGAAGAGGGGAAGTTCTATTCCTAGAGATTGTATCATTTCTTGTGTAATGTTTTTTAAGATAATATCCAAAGGGTGTTTATACCATATTGTAAGACTCTAAGAGTTAGACTTTGAAAATCCTCTCTTTGAGTTATTCCACGTAGTGAAGGAATTTCTAGAGGTCTTCCCTAATGATATTTTGGGAATCCCTCTTGAACACAAAAAATGATTTTGGTATTGAGTTGTTACCGGATACCAACTCTATTTAAATTCCACCTTTTCATATGGATCTGGCCGAATTAAAAAAGTTGAAGGCTCAACTCATAGACTTACTAGATAAAGGCTTTATTAGAGCTAGTATTTCCTAGAGGAGTGCTCTGGTAGTGTTTGTGAAAAAAAAGGATGGGTCCCTTAGAATGTGCATTGATTATTGCCAACTCAATAAAGTCACTATTAGGAACAAAAATCCTCTCCCTTAGGTTGGCAACTTGTTTGATCAACTCAAAGTGCAAGCTACTTTTCTAAGATTTACTTGAGGGTGGGATATCACAACATTAGGGTGAGAGGAGAGGATATACAAAAGTCAGCATTTCGAACTAGATATGGTCACTATGAGTTCCTAGTAATGTCATTTGATCTCAGTAATGCCCAAGCGATGTTTATGGTCTTAAAGAATAGGGTGTTCCGAAGTTACCTAGTTTTATTTGTCAGTGATTTCATTTACGACATCTTGGTATATTAAAAAAAAAATGAGGATGATCACATGGGGAATTTGAGAGTGGTGTTACAAGTCTTGAAGAAAGACCAACTATTTTTCAAGTATAGAAAGTCTGAGTTTTTGTTAAGGTCAATGGAATTTCTTGGTCATATTATCACTAGTCATGGTGTAGAGGTTCATCCAAAGAAACCAAGGCGGTTAAAAATTTTCCTAGACGTTTGGTTCTAACAATCATAAGAAGTTTCTTGGGTCCAGATGGGTACTATGGGAGGTTTGCTTATGGTTTTTCGTCCATTGATTCTCCCTTGTCTAGTTTTATGCAAAATAGTGTGAAATTTAAGTGGTCGTAGGCTAGGGAAAGAAGCTTCTAAATCAGTAAAGATAGGCTTACCTCCGCTCCGGTGTTGACTTAAGCAGAGTGTAAAATGGTCTTTTTTGTATATTGTGATGCATCCCAAGTGGGCTTAAGGTGTGTCCTTACAAAACAATTGAAAATAGTAGCTTATGCTTCTAAACAACTTAAGGTGCATGAGAAGAATCACCCAAATCATGACGTTGAGTTAGCGACCATGTTGATTGAATTGAAAATATGGAGAAATTATCTTTATTGCTTTCATGTTGATGTGTATACCGACCATAAGAGTCTTCAAATTGTTTTTACTCAAAAAGAGTTGAATATCCGACAATGAATATTGTTTTAATTATTGAAATATCATGACAATGCCAATGGGGTTGTGGAGGCTCTAAGTTGTATGACCATGAGTATTGTGTCTCATGTAGAAGAAGCCAAGAAAGACCTAGTAAAAGATGTTCATAGGTTGACTCGTTTTGCTGTTTGATTAGAAGATTCTCCAAATGGTGGATTCATGGTCCATCATAACTAGGAATTGTCTTATGTGGTTTAGGTGATGTCTAATAAACACCTTGATCTGTCATTTATGGAGTTAAAGAAATTGATTCTGTGAAAGTTTATTGAGTCATTGTTCTTGGGGGGATGGTGTTTTTATGTAGACAAGGGTGGTTGTGTGTGCCTAAGGTGGATGATTTGAGAAATCTAATCCTAGAAAGATAATGGCTCTCATTAATCTATTCATCAGGATTTTACTAAGATGTATCATGACCTTAGAGAAGTGTTTTGGTTTGATGCTTGAAAAGGGACATAGCAGAATTTGTTGTAAAGTATCCAAATTAACACAAAGTTAAAGCTCAGAAACAAAAGCCTAGCGGTTTACTTCAAGAAATTAGAGTTCCTAATTGGAAGTAGGAAGACATTAAAAGGGATTTCATAGTGGGTTTTTCTCAAACGCGAAGGCAAAATGACTCTATATGGGTGGTTGTGGATAGGTTGACGAAATCCACTCATTTTATCCCCATAAGTTGACTCATTCGGCGTAAGAGTATGAAAGGATCTATTTCATTGAGATTGTGAGCCTTCATGGTATTCCATTATCCATCATATTGGATAGACTTACTCAATTCATATCTATGTTTTGGAGTTCATTTCACAAAGGGTTGGGTACAAACTTTAAATTAAGCATTGCTTTTCATCCACAAATGGATGGTTAAGCGGAGCGTACTAGTCAAACCCTTGAGGATATGCTTAGAGATTGTATTATATTTTGTTGAATTCTCTTATAACAATAGTTAACATTAAACTATATCGATGGCTCCTTATGAGGAATTGTATGGTAAGAGATGTAGATATTCGATTGGACGGTTTGAAGTGGGCGAGTCTTTACTCTGTTATCCGGAATTGATTAATAAGACTTTGGAGAAAATTCATTCGGTAACGAACCAATTAAAAACAACCTACAGTCGGCAAAAGTCTTATACAAACTATAAAAGAAGGGTCTTAGAGTTTCATAAGGGGGATAAGGTGTATCTAAAAATTTCACCCATGAAAGGAATGGTGAGATTTGACAAGAAAGGCAAGTTGAGTCCTCGGTATGTGGGTCCCTACGAAATTTACAAAGGGTTGGCAAGTTTTCATACAAATTGAGATTACCTAGTGAAATAGTTTCGATTCATCCGGTGGTCCATGTCTCCATGCTTAAGAAGTGCATCGGTGATCCAAAGTCCATTCTTCCCATTGAGAGTCTAGGTGTGGAGGAGAACCTCTCCTATGAAGAGGTTCGGTAAAAATCCATGATCGTCAAGTGAAGAGATTGTGGAACAAAGATGCGGACTCCGTAAACGTCCTACGGAGGAACAACCTTGTTGAGGGAGAATCATGGGAGGCAAGGCCGACATGAAGTCCCGGTACTCTAATCTCTTTGCTAATTATTGTAAGTCAGTCCTATTAATGCTGAAAAATTGTGAATTATATGAATTTTTCTTGTTTTCCAAGTATATGCATATATTTGTATTTTGATTTCAAAATGAGTTTTCATGAAAAAGGCCCTTTGTGTGAACTTGCACTTATGTGAATATATAATTTTCCTTCTAGAGATTTTTGGTCTATAGAGGTTGTCTTGAGAAGAATAGCATAATATTTTTTTAATGTTATTTTGAGATCATGTTGATGTTGAGAGGCTAGTTCCTTATAATGTATTATCAAATGTTGAGCTCTTATGTGTTGTGACATGAGTTTGTATGGGTGTGACTCAGAATATACATGTTGTTGATATGTGTTGAATGGAGTTGTGGAGTACTCCTACGAATTGTGGCTCAGAATATACATTTTGTTGGTTGGTCTTCTAGTATTGATTCTATTTTTCTGTTCAAAAAGTGTTATTATCACTCAGGGACATATGTTCCTAATTCGGGGTGGGGTGGGGGGAGGATAATGTAACACTCCAATGACTTGAAATATAGTCTCACATGATGAACTAAACCTTAACAAACTATTTGTAAGCCTAAAATAATGTCTATAAACCATTTAGAATGTTTTAGAGTCAAGACGTCAAATTACTTCCAAGAAGTTCGGAAGCTAGTCTAATTTAATAGTGAAACATCCTTAGGTTTCTGCAAGGTTTAGAAGTGTCGTATGAGGTCTAAAACTTGTAAAATAACTCTAAATAGGTAAAATTATGTATTTAGGATTTAAATGTCCAGATTTGACTCCCTAAAGGTCACCTAAGGGTCCATGAAAGGACCCGAAAATTGGCTTGGCAAGTTACCAATATACACATAGAAGAAATGTGTTAGAGTCGCAGACTTAGTGAGCCTTTGGTGAACAATAAATTCTTTATCATGGGCAGTTAGCAGACTCTTTTGTCTAGTAATGTAATTTACAAAATCTTGCGGGAGAAGCTACACGTCACAGACTTGTTTCGTAACTAAAATCTTAAATTTTGAATTCAAGTTTGACTTCATTAAAGGGTAAACCTATGTTATGGGTCATTTGTATATTTCATGGGAGGTATATGTATTGATTTTAAAAAAGTGTTACCTCACATTCACTTACTCAAATCAAATCTCCAAATCAAAACCCTAATGTTCTCACGTCTCTCTACTTTCTCTCTCTATTCAACCTCCATTGAAGGAAGAAGATAGCTTGAACAGAAGACCAATTTCTCTAGGAATTCACTAGAATTTCATGTATTAATCTTAATTTATGTATGGGTTCTTCACACTTGGGATTGGTTTCCCTAAGAGATCCTTCAATATAGACAGACAACGACACCAGTTACTTCTAAAGCATGCTCCCCTAATGTGATAGGCGTACTCTATGGGTGTCACAAAGGAATATTTTGCCAACGTGGGAGTTCTTCCCTAGAAAACCAAGTCCCTCCACGAGGAAACCAAGTTCCTCCACAAGTCCAAGCTCTATTCATTCCTACATTTATGAGGGATGAAGAGATAAGGTCGGGATTTTTTACTTTGGCACAAGTCATGACTACCGAAGCTCAAGCGGTAGCCTCTAAATCCCATGCCATGATGGCAGAAGTTAATCAGGAGGTTGGACATCGTGTTCATATAAATCTACTACCATTTCTTTTGACTTAAGAGACTTTATAACGATGAACCTTCTACGTTCTATGTGTGAAAAGTAAATGAAGATCCCAGGACTTCATATGAACTTTATAAGATTCTCTATGCCATGGGATTGAATTCAAATGAAAAGGCAGATTTAGCTTCCTATCAACTCAAGGATGTATCTCAAACATGGTGTAACCAATTGTGAGACAATAGAGCCTTGAGAGCGGTTCATATCACTTGGCAGGTTTTTAGAAGGGCTTTTCTTGATAAGTTCTTTGATAGAGATAAAAGGGAGGTGAAAGTGGAAGAATTTATCCACCTTCGTCAAGGAGGTATGAGTTTGAAAGTGTACTCCTTGAAGTTCAGCAAATTGTTCAAATATGCTCATTTTTTAGTGTCAAACTCAATGGACGAAATGAGTTGCTTTATCAGGCAGTGTCCAATAATTTTGTTGGAGAGTGTCATTTGGCGATGATCCATGGGAACATGGATATCTCTAGATTGATGGTTCAGGCACAAAAAGTTGAAGATACTAGAATCAACACGAAAAATAGTGAGTTTAAATGGGCAAAGTCTTATGTGGAAGGGTCTTTTAAGGGTAGGTTTGAGATTCAAGAAAATTCGAGGTTCCAAATGAGGGTATCTAAAAAAGTTCCTTCCAATTTCCTGAAGGCAAGCAAAAGAGGGTTTCTAACCCTTATTCCCAAAAGGCATGATGTGGAAATTCACCTAGAAAGGAACAAACTTGTTTCATATGTGGTAAGAAGCATTAGAGTGAGTGTGCAGTTGGAAATAAGAATTTCTTTAGTTTCTAGAAAAGAGGTCCATAAGGTGAAGGATTGCCCTAATAAAAGTACTCAAGAAAGGAAAGTGGTCATTATCAACCTAGTGCTGCTAATTCCTAATCTCCAAAGAGGAACCTCTTTATGCTCTCCGCTCTAGGGATGAGCAAGAGGAGTCTTTCGACGTGGTCACCATATGTTACAAGTATTCTTTATGAATGTTTATGCTTTACTTGATCCCGGTGCTACCTTTTCATTTGTAACTCCTTTAGTAGCTACAAAGTTTCATGTTTTACTTGATGTATTTTTTGAAACATTTTTTGTTATAACCAAAGTGGGTTACTTTGTTATAGCTAGACGAATCTTTAGAAGTTGTCCTATATCTTTTCCCAATAAAGTTACATGGGTTAATTGGTAGAACTTATATTTGTTGATTTTGATGTTATTTTGGGAATCAGTTATTTGCATGCATGTTTTGATTTCATTAATTTTTTGAACAAGTGTGGTTAAGTTCAATTTTCCTGGTTAAAAAGTCCTATACTCGAAAGGAGTTCACCAAATTGATAGAGGTCTTATCATCTCTTGTTTAATAGCTAGCGAAATAATTTCCAAAGGGGGTCTTTACAATATTGTAAAAGTCATAGATCTTGACTCAAACATGCCTTCAATGGAGTCTTTCTTCGTACTGAAGGATTCTCCGAAAGTCTTTCCGATGACTTACTCAAAATTCATCCCAAGCGGGAAATTGACTCTTTTCTTGACTTATTACTGAATATGAATCCCATCTCAAGTCCTTCTTATTGGATTGTTATGGCCAAATTTAAATAGTTGAAGGTTCAACTCAATGATTTGCTAGACAAAGGTTTCATTCAACATAGTATTTATCCATAGGGTCCTTCACTGTTGTTTCATAAAAATAGGATGGGTTCCTTAAGATGTTCATTGACTATCATCAACTTAATTAAGTCACCATTAAAACAAGTATCCTTTTCCTCGGATTGACGACTTGTTTGATCTACTTGAAGGGGCAACCTACTTTTCAAAGATTGACTCGAGGTCGGAGTATCACAATATTAGGGTGAGAGGTGAGGATGTAACTAAAACAAAATTTCAAATTAGGTATGGTCAGTATGAGTTCCTAGTAATGCCTTTTGGTCTCACTAATACCCCTTCATATTTTATGGACTTAATGAATAGGGTTTTTGAAAACAACCTAGATGTTTTTTTCATTGTCTTTATTGATGACATCTTAGTATATTCGAAGAACTATAGTTAACACATGGGTTATTTGAGAGTAGTTTTACAAGTCCTCAAGGAACCCCAACTATTTTCCAAGTATAAAAAATATGAGTTTTGGTTGAGATTGGTGACATTTCTTGGTCATATTATATCAAGTGAGGATAAAGAGGTCAATTCAAAGAAAACTGAGGTGGTTAAGAATTAGCCTAGAACATTGACTCCAACCTACATTAGAAGTTTCTTGGGTTTAGCCAGGTACTATAGGAGTTTTTAGCTGCATTTTAATCAATTTCTTTTCCATTGACTAGCTTGAACCAAAAGAGTGAAATTTGAGTGGTCGGAGGCATGTGAAAAAAACTTCAAAATTTTGAAAGATAGGCTCACCCCTGCTTTGGTGTTAACTATACCGGAGGGTACTAAGGAATTTCTGTTATATTCTGATGTATTTCGAGTGGGTTTGGGGTGAATTCTTATCCAACATGTGAAGTTTGTAGCCTATGCCTCCATAAAATTTAAGGTGCATTAGAAGAATTGTCAAACATATGATCTTGAATTACAAGCTGTAGAGTTTTGTTTGAAAATATGGAGGCATTACATGTATGGTTTTCATGTGGATGTCTTTACAAACCATAAGTATTCAATATGTGTTTACTTAAAATGAAGTTGAATCTCTGACAAAGAAGATGGTTGAAATTGCTAAAAATATTATGACTTCAGCGTTCTCTACTTTCCCACCAAAGCCAATGTGGTTGAAGATTCTCTGAGTCATATGACCATGGGTAGTGTATCTCATATACAAGAAGAGAAGAAACACATAGTTAAATATGTTCATAGGGTTGCTAGATTGAGTGTTCGTTTAAAACAATCCCCAAATGGTGGATTTGTGGTTGATAAAAACTCTAAGTTAGTAAATGGAATCCGTACTTATCAAGTTCAATGACTCACTCCCCCAAGGGGGGGATGGTGTGCAAAGTTACCAAAATAAACTATGTGTATCGGATATTGTTGTTTGAGGAATAAGCTGCTACTTGAAGTTCATGGTTCTTGATATTCTATCTATACGGGTTCCACCAAGAAGTAATGTGACCTTAAAGAGGTACATTGGTTGGATGGACTAAAAAGGGACATAGCAGAGTTTGAATCTAAGTATTAAAATTGCCAGCAAATGAAATCCGAGCATCTAAAGCCTAGTGGTTTAATCAAGAAATAGGTGTTTCTTCTTTAAAGTGGAAAGAAATTAGAATTGACTTTATAGTTGGGTTGCCTTGTACTTGGAGGCAAAATTACTCAATTTGGGTTATAGGTATAGATTAAAAAAATCGGCTAATTTTATCAATGTTAAGTGTACCACTACGGCAGAAGATTATGTAAGAATCTACATTGATTATGTCACGACCCGAGAATACACCATAGAATTTAGTGCATTTGCCAAGTAGTGGAATGGTGTACTTGACCTCTCGGAGGTCTTGAACTAGCCCTTAAACATCATTCATTGCATATATATAAAAAGTACATGAAATTAAAGCTTTTCTTTCAAAACGTAATGGGTAAGTAATTTCATAAAACTTCTAACTTATGTATCAAACATCTATGACATTATGAGTACAATAGTCTTGGGTCACAGCCCATAAAAGTCTAAACATAGAAAAGAACCTAAAAAATAACATATTAGTGATGTCCTCGGGTTCTATGAGGACTCACCAATCTTCTTTCCTTGCAAGCCTTGGAAACTCTACCCGTGTAAGCAACTCAATATCTTCAAAACCCTACATTTATTTAGAATAAAGGAAAACATATGTGTTAGTACAACATGTACTAAGTATGGAAACTATCATACCTAAAGTATCTCAAAGGATTAGTCAATAAAAGACACAATCATAAGAGATAAATTCATAAGCATAACATGAATAAATTAAGCATAATGAAGCATCAAAAAGAATATATGATTTTATACTTAACTCATTGTCCTTCTTACTAAAATGAAATACCATACAAGACACCTCTATGTATACTTGTGCAAGGCTAACATATCATCCCATAATACTACAAAAGCTAAGTACATCTCTTAGGTCATTCTTGATCATAGCCTACTATAATAATTAAGACCAATATTCATTATCACATATGATCACTATGACCCTAGTCCACCACAAAGCACACTTGTGCATCGCATGTGAAGCGTCCCCTAATACCTCACACACTAAGTATGTCTTAAAGTCACTCTATCCAGTTTCATGTTATCTTAAAAATCTTTAGTAAGACTAAGTTATTCCTACTAAAAAGTACTATACCCTTTCCTCAAAATAGGATTGTACAATGTACATAAGACAATCCATACTACCTCACATTCTATGCCTCTCCAGAAGTTATCCTTAACATGTCCACCTTCAATAACCTTATTATTACATAACTTCATTCAATAAGATTCTCTTGTGTTTAGTCTTCCTTACAAGGATAGGCAACTCTAGAGAAATCTTATCTTCAATCTCTTCTTCTTTAATTAACCTAGGTTATACCTTGTTCAATGCATTGATGATGCCCCGCAACACCACTCGTGCAAGGTAATACTTTTGTATCCATTCTCTATTACTTCATATGATTGAGCCTAGCCCCTATCTTCATATTTTTAACACTATGAGATACTTCTTTAAGTATATATAATTTTCTTAGTAATATGGATCCTACGAGATACTTTTTTAAGGTATGTCTTGATCCCTTACTGCATATGGACACTACTACATACCTCTTGGGTATGTCTAAGTCCATTCACACATTACAATAAATATGAGATACCAATTGAGAATGTCTAAGTTCATCCACACATTATGAACACTATGAGGCACCTCTTGGGCATGTTTAAGTTCATTCATTGCTTTGAACTATACTAGAGGCTTCTCAAGCACGTCTAAGTTCATAGGATATATAAATATCTACTAGGATACATTGACTCAACTACGTGAAGGACTCCCGTCTCAGGGGACCCACTTTGATAGTCATCACAACTACTAGGTATGGATATTCTTTATACTTGGACTCTGGAACCTTTCTAGGCATGGTTATTCTTTCACTTTGCATATCCACTTGGAGCCAAGCATATACTTTAATATTTTCTAGTCAAGCCTTGCTCAATACTTTTCTGTCATGGAGGGATGTCCTAGACAATCCTTAATGCTCAAGTGAATTTATCACTTTCATTAAATCATCCTACATCTACAACAAACACATCAATACTAAGGTTCACTATTCATCAAGTCATTCTATATTAATTCATAGGTAGAATAAAGGATCTTCTAGCCTTAGATTTCTTTTCACAATATTCGTGACTAGGTTAATATAGACACTGTTCATCTTTAAGATTCAATCAATAAAGAACTCCTAATCCATTAAGTCTAAGTAAATTCATATTTAGGTGGTTCAATCATGACTATGTAGTTTATAATACAATTGAATTAAGAATATAAACCTAGAACCTTTATCTAACTTCTAATGGCCTAAAACCACCATGATCAAGTTCAACATCAATTACTATAATTCACAATGAAATCATCCTAAAACAGAATATAATCATAAAATAAAGATTGAATGCTACCTACTAGATTGGGATCATAATCAAGACTTACCCACAATGTAATATCAACCTTCTCTAAATGAGGTTCTTTGGATTAACAATTATAGGGAAACTAGGGGACTCAATGAATGGAAGAATACATTGATGAATAATATTCGCATACCTTTTATTAGATCCATAAACTAATCTTGATTCAATGGAAAATTTGAGCTAGGTTGCTTCCTCCCTTCTTCTCTTCTTCTTCTTTTTATATTGTAGAGAGATTATTCTTTGGAGAGACTTTAGATGAGTTAGCTAGAATGGTTAGTTTAGGGTTTATGTAATGTTATATATGTATATAAATAACCTATTAAAAACTCAAATTAACCACTAATTAACCAATAACCCAACTCGTAACTCCTATCTTAAAACTAAAATATAGAAATCTGGTAGCACCTACGGTTTGGCCATGTAGTGGCAATAGATTAATCTAAAATTCGTTGTTTGGTTTCGTTGATTGAGTCTTAAGATCAAAATTTTGAACGCCTACAAATATTATATGTATTGACCCAAGAGGTCCATCCATGGACCATGGTTTGATCTAAAGGGAGTCGTTTGGCTCCGTAGATCACTATAAAAGTGAGGATATAATGTTTTCAAGACAGCATAAGGGGACTATTATGGGGGTGTTGTTCCCAAAACATTTCATGATTCAAATTAGGGTATTTTTAGACTAATAGGTTTATTAAATAACTAAATAAACAACCCCATAATGTGTTAATCAATTGACTAATTTGTCTCCGTAGATCACAACAAAGGTGAGAACACAACGTTGTCAAGGCAGCATAGGGGGGACTGTTTTGAGGGTCTTTTTCCCAAACGATTTCATGATTAAACATAAGGTATTTGTAAATAAAAAGGTGTACTAAATAAATGAATCAATAACTCCATAATCACTCAATCAGTAGACCAACTAAACCCCAAAACAACAATATAATCTCAGACTCTAAGAACTGGTAGTACGTATGATTTCCCATACACGAATCTTGGTTGGGTGTACAGGCCGTGCTATATATCCATTGAATGGGTATGGGTATCATAATTAGGTAATACCTTACTAGAATAATAACCCATCAACTCCCATGACCTATGGGGATTGTATTGTTCTACTAAACGTAGATAGCAACCGTAGTTCACCCAATTTGATAGTTTTTGAGGTCTATTTTTATGGTCCCCCTCAAAGACCGCTTAGGTGGTTTTTAGGGGTCATATCTGGAAGCATAAACACTACAAAAGTACATCTAAATGATAGGTACCATTACTATCAGTTTAATCTCCAAACACTACTTAAACCTCATGAAACATGCTTTGGCACGAAAACACATTCTCAAGGCTAACTTTCAAACCTCCTGGAAGTTCTTGGATGTTTTACCTCCAACCTCTCTCTGGCACTATATACTTAGTCTAAAAAACTAATATTAGTAATTATATAACCTTATAATCTCATTACGCACATGTTAGGATCTATTTTGACGTATTACATTTTTAGGTGCTTACAAATGAGATTTTGAGTCTTCATGGAATTCCTTTGTCCATCATATATTATAGAGTTGATCAATTCACATATAATTTTTGTAGTTATTTTAATTAAGAGTTGGGTACATAAGTAAATCTTTGCACTGTATTTCATCGCCAAATAGATGGTCAAGCCGATATTACTGTCCAAAATCTTGAAGACATGTTAAAAGCTTGTGTGATAGACTGCAAACATAATTGGGATGATCAATTGCCTTTGATTGATTAATCCTATAATAATAGCTGTCTTGATTATTGCAATGGATCCATCAAAAGACCTATATTGTAGGAGATTTAGGCCTCCAGTAGGGTGGTTTGAGGTTGGATTGTCTTCCTTCCCCGATATAATCTATGATGCCTTAGAGAAGATTCAGGTGATAAGGGATAGGAGATTTAGGCCTCCAGTAGTGTTCATACTTTCTATTAATGTGTTAAGGGTGGACGAAGACCTCTCTTTTGAAGAGGTTCTAGTGGAGATCCTTGATAGACAAGTTAAGAAGTTTAGGAACATAGAGGTCCATAAAGGTGTTATGTAGAAACCACCTAGTTAAAGGGGCAAAAAGGGAGGCCGATGCCAACATGAATGCATGTTATCCTCATTTGTTTCCTATCTAAGGTTAGTTGTTCCTAATAATATAAAAAATAATAAGTACATTTGAATTTGACTTGTTTTTCAAAATAAGCATAGTTATGGTAAAAGATATAGTGTAAAATGAGTTTTTATGGAAAATGCTATTTTGCTTGATTTTCAATTATTTGTGTTTTTGTGTACAATTACAATCATTAATTATTATTGAGAATGTTTATGTGTTTTAAGATGTTTTGGCATAAGTGACTTGATAATAATGTTGAGCTCATGTTGATATTTAGAAGGAAATTCTTCATGTTGTGATGTTGAGCTCCGTTATGTGGTAAATTATGATTTGAGTTTCTATATCTAAATGTTATTTGAGTTGAAACTCATGTTTGTTTTGTATGTTTTTGGTTGGGTTGCTAGTGTGGAGTCTATTCTTTCTTTTCAAAGATATTTAGGGTCATTTGGGGACGAATGTTTCTAAGGGGGGATAGTGTAATACTCTGAAAGTCCAAGACCTAATAATAGATACTTGAATAATTATCCATGTCTTGAAACAATAATTTAACACCAAATCTAATGAATATAAAAAATTGAGGAAGTTTTGGAGTCAAAACGTTAAGAAACGTTCATGACGTCAGGTGACCAAGGAAAAACATGTTAGTGTGTCTTTGCATATTTCATGTGGTTTTAAAAGTAGGAATTCAATGAAATTTTGAATGAAGGTGTTAAACATGTGTTATAATAGGTTTATTATAATAACGTCTGGGTACGACTCCCAAAGGACCATCTTAATAGTCCTTGAGGAGGAACCTTCCAAACTAACCAAAAAGTTGTCAAGTGACAGTGGCAATTGACGAGTCAAACGACGGTGTGCCGCCTTGTTATCGGATCATCGATTTCTTTATCATCCCACACTTAGCCATTTTATTAAAATGGGAAAGAACAAACTCTCTGAACTTATCAATAGACATGCAGTACGGGAAGGGGGGCATGGATTCCGTTGACTTACCTACTCACCCTCGGTCGAGGTCTCGTAGGCATTAAGTAGGGTCATTTTATAAGTTATTAGGTTAGTTTATTAATTAAGGTTTTAGGTAGTTATTATTAACTTAATTAAGAAACTATATAAAGACCTAAGCCTAAATAAAATAACCCATCACCTTCAATTCCCAAATCTCAAATTCTCTTCCTTCTCTCTACTTTATCTCTTGTCAAAGAAGACTCCATTGAAGACCAAGGTAAAAGTGTTTAGAGATTCAAGAATTCTGATTATTTTCATCATTTTTCAAGGATTATAAAGGTAGGGGAACTTTTGACCTTTGGGACTCCTTTTCCCAAAGGGTTCTTTCAAATTTATTTCCAAAAAGTTGAGAAAAGATGGATTTCATTTTTAACCCAAAATTAATTTTCTAAAATGTATTGTTCTTGATTTATTTTTATTATAATGAATTTATTATTATGGATATTTGTGAATTTGGGTAGTTCTTGATTTTAGACCTAGTTTTATGAAAGATATCATGAATAGTCCCTATTTCCCCAACCCTAGGTTATGAATTTATTTTGAATTGGTTAGTGATGATTCAATTGGATTTATTCTAGTGTTAATTACTATTTTGTTATGTTGTTAAGACTATTATTGGATTAATATGGTAGTTTGATTGTATGACGATGAAGGCTTGTGAAGGTGTAGTGGTAAGACCTATAATCTTGAATCCTTACTTCAATTGCGTTTTCTTATACTTAATGATGACATTCAATTGAATTTTCAGTTGTGATTAGATTATATAGGTAGTTGTATGATGAGTGTTATTGAAATTTCTTTATTATTGGATTGTGAGAATATGGTTAAGGTGTAATGATTAAAGGTTAATTGTTAATCACTTATGTGTTTAACTAAGATATGATGATGAAAATGTGTTAATCTCACATATGATGGTTGTTATGAAATGAATTTCTCATGCAATTGAAAAGGATATGATGATTATGATATACAAGGAGTTATTCCTCAATAACCTATACTAAGCTATTATAATTAATAAAGGCTTAACGACATTTCAGAAAGAGACTTTAGCTTAGCACTGAGTGAACTAGTTATTAGAGAGTGTCCCTTAAAATGTGTGAAGGTGGGTTGACAATGATTCTCATGAGATTTAGATTGCAATGAAATGGTGCATAAAGAGGTTCTCAAGCATGTCTCCTAGTTCTTGAACTATGTTGCCCCCATAGGAATACTATCTAGCAGATCCACCTGGAATGCTACATTAATGTTTTGGTACTACCTTGGCAAGTAATCCACCTTCTTCGGTGTAGGGTTTGATGACATTTTGATTTCACATTTATCTTATGTGCTCTATGTCAGTTAAGGCAATTGTTCTTGAAAGTAAAATGAATAAATAAAGTGAACTCTAACTAGGGTGACTTAAGAGGTTTGATGTAGTCTAAGTACGGGTATGGGACTCTACCTATACATTCCACTAAGTCATAGGAGAATGTTCTTATATTCTTATAAAGTATATGATATATGTATCTCAAATTTATATGTTGATGATCCTATATGATGTTTGTTTCACTTATAAACATGTTATTGGTCTATATATCTATGTATGATGATTAATACTCATGATTCTATTTTATATGAAGTTACACATTACTTGTGACCCTTCGGTTGGTTTACTTGGTTGAGTGGGGTTATGGGCTTTACTTGGTCATTGCACTCGTAACCTTTTTAATGGTTATTACTAGGTGTCTTGCATATGTTGAAATGTCATGAACTCTTATACATGCTTTGTTGTAATAACATGATGTTTGAGGTGCTTTGATCTCACGACCCGAAATCACCACCAAGAAGTTAGGAAGAACCCTCAGTTCATGATCGGGCGTACTAGACCCTTTGGGGTCTTGTACAAGACCTTAACTACCATTCATTACATAAGACATTAAAAGTAATACGAAATTAAAACTTTACACAAATAAATTAATAAAAGGAAAACATTCATAAATGAATAAAGAATCTCACCGTCACAAGCCAACTTAAGACATAACATAATATCTTAAATACACAACCCTTTACATTAAAAGAAAATACATATTAAGTATTTAAATGAAGAATCTAAGAAAAGGAATATGCCCTCAAATATATGAGGACATACTTTGCCTTGAGAAAAACATTTCAAAGCTTCACCCTCTAGTCTTCCAAATGCCTTCAACCTATACTTATACAGTATAGAAATGTATGGGTTAGTACAAAAGAATGTATTATGTATGGAATATGAAAAAAAAATGCAAAAAGGGAAATTTTAATAAAATAACATTTCATGCAAAATAAGTAAAACATTCATGATTTAAGAGTTGAACTAGTATAATTATCATCACTTAACGCATGATAAAAGAATCTAAAAATTTTTGAATCATAGAACACATTATATTAACATCAAAAATTATTACAGTGAACAAATAACAGTTAATGGCATAGTCCAAGTCATGTGAAGACTCTAATGGAGATATTGAGCGAAACACACTAAATAAAAATAAAGAGATGAAAAATCATGTAATGAGATATGATGTCCTCATACTAGAAGACAACTTCTGTGATGTATTAGTTTAATGAAATGGAACTTCATAGTGAGCACCGATAGACTAGAAATGAGTGGTGATGACTTATTTCGGGAAGGGAGGAGGTTCACGTAACTCTCATGACATGAGACTTTCCGGCATGCCGGGTATGGGTCTCTTTATATATCCTAGTATTAAAACCTAAACGTCCAATATAGGGATCTAGCAGGGTTCAGTTCCCTTGTACGCTAGCATGTTTTGGGTCACTTTGTCCGGTGATTCCACCTCTCTTCGGTGTGGGGTTTTATGAGACTGGATTTCATGATGCTCAAATTTTTTGTGTTGTGCGAAAATGTGAAACGTATGATTATATATGTTATTCTCATGTCATAACTTTCCTATTCCAAATCTGGAAAGGCCACTGACTTTCCTACTCCAAATTTGGGGAGCTCATTGACATTCCTGATCAAAATTTGGGAACTTTCCTAATCTAAAATTGGCAAGTCCACTGACTTGATTTCCAAAAATTATGTTGTTAGGAAAGAGATATTATTTCTCATGCATATCCTTGGTGTGTTCTTTAATATACCCATACTTTACAAGTGTGTACTAACCCTATGCAAACTCTACTAGTTTAGATGCATGAACAAGTGGACAATAGAGATACAGGATCATCGCTGCATTCATCCGGAATTGGTAGGTACTCATGCTTTGGCGAATGCTGTTGTTTTATATTCTAGATTAGTTTTAGAGGTGATATGGTTGAGCATGTTCCAATAGAGTTTATTTCTTGTTTTTTTTATTCAGACTTTTTATTGGTTCCATTTTTGCACTTATACACTTAATAAGAATTGAACTATTTCTTTCAATTGCTTATGTCTTAATTTTAGATGATTGAAGGTTTACAATTACGTATTAATGATAATGTTTTTATAAGTATGTTAAGAAAAAGTTTAAAATTTTCTGGTAAAATTAACCTATGTAAAGTAAGAATGACGTAAGTAGGCTTGTCTCTGACCTCTGAGAGATCAACGACACTGGTCTCGTCTAGGGTATAGATTCCAGTCGTGACATTCTCTTAGTAGTTTTGTATGAAAATATTGGGTTTGAAGTTTCAAATATAATTTCAGCTCTATGTTTTCATCATTCTTGAGAGACAGGTCATAAAAACAATACAAATTAGTTTATTGCCGGCAGTATTAGGTAGACCTGAAGTTTAGCTCGAGAGAGTGAACGTTAGTTCTTTTTCACACGCTCAACTTTCTAGAGTAAAATAAATCTAAGGGGTTTCTCAAGCTTCAATTAAGAATGGGGGATTTAGAAATCTAATTTATTGCTAACAAAAGTAAAAATAATAAGATAGACTAATGGGAGACGAATTTCTTGCGATGACATATGAATTCTTGATAGACTAAGCTCTTGCGTATATGGTTTTAAAGATCTTTTTATTCACCATCAAACTCATGGAATGTTAACAAAAGTGCCATTGGACTACTTCTATAGATGTCTTGGTCTGGAAAACAAGAATCACTCACCAACTATTCCCATGAGATATTTCACTACTTCGCTATGTTATAGCAACCCATCGCATCGATAATCTGGCTACACATAATAATGAGACTTAGAAGAATCACATTTTTGCCACACTGTTGATCTAGCTAGATCTAGTGACCAGAAAAATCATGGAATTTGGAACAACAAATAAAGATAAATACCGGGATACCTCGCCTTATAAGAGTGGAAAACAAGCTGAAACACTCTCACTCATTCTCCAAATTGTTGAGTGTCATGAAAAGGTGTTGAATGCTATAAGAAAAAGTGTCACAAAGATAAATGAGATAATTTCTTCCCAATTAATATCATTACAACTAATAGAGATATAATTGGGTCACATGATGTCACATCTCTACCCCAGATATAAAGATTAAAAAGGAAAGTTGTACCCCGATTATAAATAAGGCACTCCTTGGGAGTCAACCCAACCCGTCATCTCTTTCAATTAATATGATAGAATAATTGTTTGTTGATTATATATGTTAAACTGAGAGAAGTGTTGAAAGTGCATGTTAGGGAGTTAGAAATCCTTTTTGCGAATCGCGGAGATGATTTGCTATATCCCTATTGTCCTCCATTTAGACATCAACATCAAATAATGTCATGTAAAACTTAGTAAGGTAAGTGATATATCTATGAATCACTGAATCATTCAGCGACATAGACTACCATCACATAACATATGCGAACACGACGATTTCCAATTGTCAAAAGTCTTAGAAATTGATATTCTTCTATTTTCCTCACAATTCAACTTCACAAACTCACACAAAGGTAGTATATGTCCTTATTTTTGCATTTTATAAGTATTTTGGTAGTTGATTTGTGCTCGGAGTTTGATTACATTACCTTCTATCTTTTCAATCGCATTTTTATTGGCATATATGGTTGGTTTTTAAATCTTTAACTTACATTAAAAATTTGTGTAGTTAGTATTTTTGTGTTCCCATTATTCAGCTTACATAATGTTTTACAGTTCTGCTATGGATTATCTCACTTTAGTATATTTAAGTATGCTTATGATATGCAAGGGTTAGCTTGGGGTCACTTGTGATCCTACGTCAAGTATGCACGTCCTGGGGATAGACTTAAGGTATGATATACTTTGTATCATAATATTAGGTTCATGAATCCTAGGATGTCTTCAAAATCGCACTATCTAGAGTATTTCACATGGGCATAAAGTATACCACATATAATTATATGGAGGCTACAAATATTTTTAGGAAAACAATAATTTACTTATTACTCTTAACATGCATAAGGTGTTATCTAGTTACCTGTTTCTTACTCAACGTTCTACGATATAGATCATGACTCTTTGTAGAGCTAATACTAGGATTGCAAATGAAAAGAATGCTAACGTATATCCTCCATTCTGTGATTACGAAGTTTCAAATGTTGAATTTGTGAATGATGTCCAGTTGTTCGCTCGGAGTGTGACCAACCTGAATTACCAGGAAGCTCAAATTCAATCGAATACTAAAGTTAGGTTAGCTTCAACAAGAATTTGTGATTTTATTAATATAAACCTGCTTGAGTTTTTAGGATCCCAGACTTGTGAAGATCCCAAAAACATCATGATGAGGTCAAAAAGATCTTTGTATTAACTGAGGTTACTTGGAATGATCGGGTCGAGTTGTGTTAATCTAAGCTTAAGGATGTTTCTCTTATCTTGTACACTTAATGAAAAGAGAACAAGGGTACAAATGTAGTACCTACAACATCAATTGCTTTACTGAAACCATTATTGAAAGGGTCTACCTAAGCTCAAGAGTTTATGAATTTTAGAGAGGATTCTATGACGGTCAATAGTATGGACTCAAGTTTACCCAACTCTCAAGATATTCCCCCCACATTGTTGTTAATTCATTCGTTCAAATAAATTAATTCATGCATGGGGTATCCAATCTTCTTAAAACTGTGTGTAGAAATGTCATGTTACTTGAGGAATTTAATATCTATAGGCCATAACTCATGCTCAGTAGGATGAAGAAATTAAAATTAGTGAAAAATTTTAGTCCACGATATGGACGCATTTAGGACTCTATTTTGATAGGTTTAGTGTCCTCAAATATATATTTTGTCTTTAAAATTTATAAAACCTTGGTTTTTGGAATTTTGAATTCGGATACAAGGTATGGACACTATATAGGAAAAAGGAAAATACAGCTAAAAACCAAAAATGAAGATTTGAAGATCGTCGAACCTATTTGGCATGTCACAAAAAATAACAATCCTCGCCTTTAGTTCTAGGAGATGTGACCTAATGGATAAGGTCAAATTGGCTGAGAAAATGAGCATTCCACATGTCACTGAGTAGTGCGCGAGGACGTACTATGTCGCTCAATGATCCAATACGTCAAGATGGTTTAGGAAAGCACAAGATGACAATGAAGCTACAAAAGCGTGGATTGTCGAGTTCATCAGCGATCCTAACTAACTGCACCAATTGGTCCTTTATAGCATAATGTTTTGTAGTGGTTAAATGATCATTAGTATTCTTTACTTAATAATCATGTATTTATGAATGTATGGAATATTTAGATCATTTTTTGATTTAGATCATTTTTGAGTCTTAAACAATTTTAAGTTATTAAGTTCCAAGTTAAAAGAGAATTTTGAAAATTTTGAAAATTCAAACGGTTTCATCTCAAATAATTTGGGCTTGGGTCTCTATGATTCTTTATTTTTTTCTTGTATCAAGTCTAAAATCTTTATACCCTTTTCAATGCCAACTCATTTTGTATCTTTTCTTTCTTTTCTTTATGTCTATCTAAAACCCCTATTCTTAGGGGTGTGATTTTTTAAATGTGGGTTAGATCATCTTTTTGAGATTACATGTTGAGGATGTATTTGGTTTTTACGTGGGATTTATCTATAATAACCCTAAAAATGAATAAATTAATGTCCAGAATGCTTGCGATTTGACCAAGGTTCGAACGGATTAATAAGCGTAGAACCAGACCTCAAAACCCTTACTATGACTAATCCAACTAACTTGGGGAGTTAATTGATCTTGGAGAGGTTGGAACAAACCATATAGGGCTCTCGAAAATGCAGATTTAATCGAAGGAGTCTTTACCAAACATAAAAATGAGAAAATCTTATGTTTGGAGGGTCTAGAGGTAAAATGGTATTTTACCAGACTAAGGGTAATACTGCAATAATCCTAAACATATAAATAATTAATTATTTAATAAGATGGAGGGGTAATTTTTGGAAAGAGAACCAAAATTGAGCTCTTGAAGTGAAGTTTTGCTCCACCTAGGTTCGAACATAGGTGTAAGAAATGATTGAAATTGTTTTTATTTAAATTCGTAAATTAATATAATTAATTAATATTTATTAGCTGATTTAAGAAAAAGGAAAATCTCATTTTTATTATTAATTATTAAAGTATTAAGGAGAGTCCTAAATTGACTATGTCATTATCTAAGCCTAAAAACATTCACATGTATCACTCTCTCATGATCTCTCTCTCTCGTTTAACCATATCTTTCACATTTGTCTCTGCCTAAACAACTAGATGAACAGAAATTATATTAAGAGTTCTTGACACTTGAAAAACTCACTTGATATTTTAAGAAAAATAAAGTAAGAAAAAAATGTTAAGGCAAAGAGAAGTTGTCCGTCGAGTGGTGTAGACGTTGAGGAATCTTGGACTGATTTGGATAGGGTTTTTTGCAGCAAGTGAAACGTTTGAACATCAACTAAGGTACGGGTTTCTTCCCTCTTGGTCATTTTCCCAATAGACCCCTTAATATTCAAGATATTTATTCCGAAAACTAGGATTTTTCCCCGTTGCATATCACTGTCACTAGATCCCATTGAATCATAGGTTGGGCATGTTTGATGGTACAAAGTAGGGATGCAACGTATATTTGTGATGTTTATGTTTAAGTATTCAAGTTCTAAATTTTTTGAATATGAATTATGTTGTTCGAAATCATGAGAAAAAGTGATGTGTGTGTGCAATATGTGATACTGAAGTTAGTCACTTTTGGAGATGTGTAATGTCATGTTAATCCCTTTTTATGTGCTAATGTTCTACACAATGTGATGTTTATATGGGGTGTGAGTGTACTAACTTTTAGTGAAAACTCTTGAGTAATGTAACTACCAAACTACACCTAACGTAACACTAGATGTTTTGTTAAATGCCCCAAGGAAACTAATATTAAAAGGTGATGAAAGGAAGCTAAAGTGGGTATTATACTTCAAGCTTGGAGTACTCAAGTTTCGGTTAAAAATAAGGCTAAGTATCTGGGTTTTTAAAATGAAAATTAAATAGGTGAGGTCACATGGTATTGAAGCCAAGACCTCACATATGAAGGATGCTAAAAACGTAAATGGGGGGAAATTGGGTTAAGGGGGGACTCGAACCCGGGTGGCTACAGTGATTCGCGAAAAAAAAATGAAATTGGGGCTGCGACGAATCGAAGTCGGCTACTGGCTGGGTAAGGAGAGAACAAATAATTTAATAAATAAATGGCAGGCGTGGCAATCGAACCCACCACCTCCTGGCAGCGAGTAAAAGAAGAGAAAAAATAAAGGAAAACGTGAGGTGTGGGTATCGAACCCATGACCTCAAGGATGGAAAGGAGAAGGCGAATAAAAAAAGAAAAATGAGGTGAGGTTGTGGGGGCTCGATTTGACAACCTCACTATCAAACGCCTAACCTAGGAAGTTTTAATTAAAATTTTAAATAATTAGGTTGTGGAGGTTCGAACCCACAACTTCCCAATGCCCAGCGAAAAAGTAATAATAAAGAATAAAATGAAAGTGGTGTGGGGGTTTGACCACAGAACCTCTTGGTTTGGGCGAAAAAGGGAAATGAGTTGTTAATGAAAAATTAAAAGGGGTTGTGGGAGTTTGAACCGACAACCCTTCGGCCAAATTAAGTGGAAAACCAAGTAGAAAAGTAAACATACAATGTTAATGTTGGGGTTCAATCTAGAGTCCCAATGTCATGGTGATTAAAAATAAAATCAATGAAAAATATAAATGCTATCCAAATGATTCGAACTTGGGTTTCCTTGACCAAATTTCTGTATTGATACATAAGTCATACGTGAACAGAATATCCAAGAATAACGCCACCTACTAAAATCAAAATCAAGATCATGGTATATATACAAGATACATAAGTCTTGTACTACATAAACTTAGCAATATATTAATCACTTAATGAACTATGAATGAAGCCTCATGGCTTGTGTGTATAGACTCATAAGTCTAGCATACGTTTAAAAGGAGTGAACCTAAGATGTATGTAATAAAATAATGTACCCCTAGAAGGGTTAAGTACAAGTGTAAAACACTATGAATAGACAAGTGCATTGGCATACGATGAAATGACTATTATGAAATGAAATGATGAAACCCTAGAAGGGTCAAGTAGAAGTGTGAAACACACCAATAGTCAAGTGCATGGACTTATGATGAAATGGACATTCATTTAAACAAGGATGAGTAATTATAAAGAGCAAATTTGCTAATAGTAATGAATGTGGGGACAACATGATATGAGGCTAATGTATGTTAATGAAGAGACCAATCTCTATGAAAACTCTAATGGAGATATTGAGCTAAACACACTAAATACAAATAAAGAGATGAAAAATCATCTAATGAGATATGATGTGCTCATACTAGAAGCCAGCTTCCATGATGTATTAGTTTAATGAAATTGAACTTCATAGTGAGCACCGATAGACTAGATATGAGTGGTGATGACTTAGTTCGGCAAGGGAGGAGGTTCACGTAAATCTCATGAGATGAGGCTGTCCGGCATGGCAGGTACGGGTCTCTTTATATATCCTTGTATTAAAACCTAAACGTCCAACATAGGGATCTAGCAGGGTTCAGTTCCCACGTACGCTAGCATGTTTTGGGTCACTTTGTCCGGTGATTCCACCTCTTTTCGGTGTGGGGTTTCATGACATTGGATTTCATGATAATCAAATTTTATGTGTTGTATCCAAGTGTGAAATGTATGATTATATATGTTATTCTCATGTCATAACTTTCCTATTCCAAATTTGGAAAGGTCATTGACTTTCCTAATAAAAATTTGGGGAGCTCATTGACATTCCTGATCCAAATTTTGGGACCTTCCTAATCTAAATTTTGCAAGTCTAATGACTTGACTTCCAAAAATTATGTTGTTAGGAAAGAGATATTCTTTCCCATGCATATCCTTGGTGTATTCTTGAATATACCCATACTTAGTACAAGTGTGTACTAACCCTATGCAAACTCTACTATTTTAGGTGCATGAACAAGTGGACGATAAAGATACAGGATCATCGCTGCAGTCATCTAGAATTGGTAGGTACTCATGATTTCGTGAATGTTGTTGTTTTATATTCTAGATTAGTTTTAGAGGTGAGATGGTGGAGCATGTTCCACAAGATTTTGTTTCTTGTTTTTTTTATTCAAACTTTGTATTGGTCCCATTTTTGCAATTATACACTTAATAAGAATTGAACTATTTCCTTCAATTGCTTATCTCTTAATTTTAGATGATTGATGGTGAACAATTACGTATTAATGAAAATGTTTTTATAAATATGTTAAGAAACAAAAAGTTTAAAATTTTCTGGTAAAATTAACCTATGTAAAATAAGAATGACGTAAGTAGGCTTGTCTCTGACCTCTGAGAGATCAAGGACGCCGGTCTCGTCTAGCGTATATATTCCAGCCGTGACATTCTCTTAGTAGTTTTGTATGAAATTATTGGGTTTGAAGTTTCAAATATAATTTCAGCTCTGTGTTTTTATCATTCTTGAGAGGGAGGTCATAAAAACAATACACATTAGTTTATGGCTGGCGGTATTAGGTCGACCTGAAGTTTATCTCGGGAGAGTGAACCTTAGTCCTTTTTCACACACTCAACTTTCTAGAGTAAATTAAATCTAAGGAGTATCTCAAGCTTCAATTAAGAATGGGGGATTTAGAAATCAAAATTTATTGCTAACAAAAGTAAAAATAATAAGATAGACTAATGGGAGACGAATTTCTTGCGATGACATATGGATACTTGATAGACAAAACTCCTCGGTATATGGTTTTAAAGAAATGTTTATTCACCATCAAACTCATGGAATGTTAAAAAATGTGCTCTTGGACTACTTTTATAGAAGCCTCGGTCTGGAAAACAAGAATGACTAACCAACTATTCCCATGAGATATTTCACTACTTTCCTATGTTATAGCAACCCAGCGCATCGATAATCTGGCTAGACATAATGATGAGAATTTGAAGAATCAAATTTTTGCCACACTGTTGATCTAGCTAGATGTAGTGACTAGAAAAATCATGGAATTTGGAACAACAAATAAAGATAAATACCGGGATACCTCGCCTCATAAGGGTGGAAAACAAGCTGAGACACTCTCACTCATTATCCAAATTGTTGAGGGTCATGAAAAGGTGTTGAATACTATAAGAAAAAGTGTCTCAAAGATAAATGAGATAATTTCTTCCCAATTAATATCAATACAACTACTAGAGATATAATTGGGTCACATGATGTCACATCTCTACCCCAGATATAAAGATTAAAAAGGAAAGTTGTACCCCGATTATAAATAAGGCACTCCTTGGGAGTCAACCCAACCTGTCATCTCTTTCAATTAATATGATACAATAATTGTGTGTTGATTATATATGTTAAAATGAGAGAAGTGTTGAAAGTGCATGTTAGGGAGTTAGAAATCTAGTTTGCGAATCGCGTAGATGATTTGCCATCTCCCTATTGTCCTCCATTTAGACATCAACACCAAATAAGGTCTTGTAAAACTTAGTAAGGTAAGTGATATATCTATAAATCACTGAATCATTTAGCGACATAGACTAACAGCACAGAATGTATGCTAACACGACGATTTCCAATTGTCAAAAGTCTTTGAATTTGATATTCTTTTATTTTCCTCACAATTCAACTTCACAAACTCACACAAAGGTATTATATGTCCTTATTTTTGCATTTTATAAGTATTTTTGTAGTTATTTGTGCTCGGAGATGGATTACATGACCTTCTAGCTTTTCTATCGCATTTTTATCGGCATATATGGTTGGTTTTTAAATCTAGAACTTACATTAAAAATTTGTGTATTCGTTTGCAATAATTTTAGTATGTTGAAGTGTTTTAGGACTATATAATTGGAATATATTGTCTTAATGTCGATGTTAAGTGGAAAATCTCTTCTACATTGCTTTGATTATCAAATGCTCATTATGCGTGATTAAGGGAATAAAATTTTATAGGGTTATCTTTTTGTTAGTAAGATTGATCAGGTGAAATCGAAGTAGCTCATGTTTGTGCTTAATGACATATATTTGTTAGGATAGAGTGGGTGACGCCTTTCTTAAGTTACATTGTCGTCTAATGGCGAATTTTTGCTAAAACATGAGAACTCTATGTATTTTCTTGTGATGGGTTCTATGTGCCTAATCATAATATTACTATTTAATACTTTTATATTGTTTTGAGGGGTTGCGGGTTTTAAATGGAGAAGACACGTTGGAGATAGGAAAGTTTAGCCACTAGGTGATCAAGATCAATCTCACCAACTACTCGGCAATTCCCCTAGTAATCATATATTACCTTTAATTTCGTACTCTATCTATTATTAGTTTGTATAACTTTTGCTGACAATCCTTTAGTCACCCAAAGTACTCGGCGACTCAACAATTATACACTCATCACACTTTGTTTACACTCATGTACCCTTTGTGAGCTATAACTTTCGGTGAACCATACCTAATTCATCGTTTATTCACCGAAAGGTCCTTCCATCATAGACTAGCTATATTTTAAGATACTCCCTTTGGTGAGTCCAATATAGCTCGCAAAAGAGTATCGAGGATTTAGTTTGTAATAGATTTTCGGAGTGTTTGACTGATTTTATCCTAATTTCTCCATATAAATTGAATATATGGCTATATCTAAATTTTCAGGAAGAAGATCGTCACCCTAATGGAAAACAAGATGGATTATAATATTTGTTTCATCGAGAAGAAGAGTTGTCAACCTTTCAAAAATTGATGGGAAAGGTATAGGCAATTACAAGACCATTGACTTATGAGACGCAAGCATAGGCATTGATGGATTATACAAAAATGAACCTAACAAAACTTAAACTGACATTTTATGTTTTCATGGAGATGATCTCTCCATAGCAGACAGTGCTGAGCGGCAACTAAAAAGCTAAATGATCTATCCATTATAAATAATTCTCAACCTACCACTACTAGTCTTCTAGCAAGGGAAGCCAATAGTGTTGTCACCTCCAGTAAAAGGTCCTCCAACAAAGTAAAATATTATATCAAATGCTGAGTGTCTAAAACCAATACTTGAGGAAGATTATTAGCCCATATATATAGGGTTATTAATATGTGCATAGAGATAATGATTTTCTCGAAGAAAAACAAGTTCAGAATCTTCATTAAACCCCGTTGTTTATATGTTCCAAACTAGATAAAAGAGTTTTATAGTGCATTTGTACCTCACAGGAAGAGGCTACTAGCATCTTTTAAAGATATTGACTATATTATTGTCAGAGGAAAGAAGGTAGATTGTGACAGTGTTGCTATCAACAAAGTCTAGGGCAGGAATACTACGATCATAGATCACATCCAGACCTAGATCAAAACAGAGAACTGCATATTATGACATGTTTTTTAGCCCTGCTAATCTCAGATTATAATCTGAAGTGGTTAAATGATGGAGCTCTAATTGAAAACAAATATCTTAACGTATGTTCCACATTCTACTTATGGTTTATTAACCACACAATCATGCCCATGAATCCATCCTTTGCCTTTCTACATCAACTTGTCTAGGGTGCATAATTGAGAAAACTAGCATTATTTTTGAGATGATCTTTTTTTAGAGATCCATTCGCATGCAAAGTAGAGACGAAACTCTTTCTATTTATTGGTATTAATCACTTAGCTATTTAAAATAGCTGGGGTACCTAGAGATGCAAAGAATTATATGGATATGATTCCCACCTCCTCCACGGATATCTTGAATATTTAAGAGGAGTATTTAAATGATCATGAAGAGAAGAGGAAATAAGAAGTTGTTGACGCAAGATCCATACTTGTGTAGACATCTTTTCACACTCTGGCCCAAGGCCTTTAGGTACATCTATATTAAATGGCACTACTGCTGACATTTTAATATGATCTACTCTTTCACCGTCTCCCCGACCTATTTTGTTGCTACTATGTACTAGTCGAAACTCACCCTTGATTCCCTTCTTGGGATGCAATAACTGTCTATTTTTGTTGATCATCAGACTGCTAGTCTAGAGGCTTCTATCGCATGCATGATTCAGACTACCTAAGTTGATGCAGTGAAACCTTCAAGCATTACCATTAACACCCTAGCAGTCAATATAGATGTGTGTGAGCACAATAAAGAGGCCATAAAGCAGGTAATGTCTTAAAAAGTTGCCATTGAAGAGATAAGAAAATATGTGGACTATTTGATTTCCACCAATATATACATTGTCTTTGGAACAGTGGAGATTTTACATGTGCCCAAAATGCCTTACACTACCACCAAACATGAGGATACACAAAAGAAGGCATCAGAACCTGACTTAGAAGCACAAATTGATGAAGAGATGTTTGAGGAGACCGAGGAAGCTATGGATAAGGATCTGACTACGACTGAGGAAGTAATGATATACATTGTGGTGTAGTATTTCCCTTGCAAAGGCACCTATTGCTATCACTACTAGAGAAGTCACTTTTGAGATTACTCTAGGCACTGATGCACCTCTTAGAGCACTACACATGGCACTTAGGTTCCACTTGATGGATACACTACATAGACATATTATTTTCTTACCTCGCTCTCTGTCTTTCTTTAGCTTTCATTCTGCATAATTATATTATTTTCATTTGACGGCAAATTGCTTTTCATTCGTTCTTGATTGAGGCTCACCTTTTGTTTAAAGATATATAACTAGTGTTTTCTATATATATTTTGGTTGTTATGCCTTAAATTGTGTTTTATATTGATTTTGTCAGATGTTTGATATTATGGCTCCACTTTTTTTTTAAAATTGCAACTACTTTGACACGTTTGAAAAGAAAAATCTTTCTACCATCTCTTTCATGTACTTGATTATGCATGTAATTAGGAAAATTTGAGTCCCGATTTTATCAATATTGATGAATTACATATTTCTTACAATCGAACAAACACTAATGTACGGCTACAACGAGGCCAAATGAATTTGCATAGAAAATATGCGAACTTGTTGAATCTCGTTGTGATTAGCCAATTTCTAAATTGAGTTTCTTGCAATTAGCATTGTACCCCTGCAAAAGTATAGAGTATCGTTCTACTTTAGTGCAAGTGATATCGACTACGTGATGTGAATTCATGCTATGGTCTTAGGCACCGTTGTATGAGGGTGAACAAATTTTACATAAACCTATTTTTTGGCTTATCTTGTCAGTGTGGGAATGGTGTTTGAATACCCCTTGAACATGACCTTTATTTTGATGAAACATGTAGAAAATATTACCTTTCTTAATCCTCTAGCCATAGTCCTTTTTATTTGTCGTTGATTGAATAGACAACTAATGTCTTTTGTCTAAGAATGCAAAAATAGTCTCAATTAACCCAAGGTGTTGAGAAAAATGGAACCTCTCCAAATAAAAAGGAGAGAGAAATAGGAAAAGTGAAATAGAGAATGTCTTGGAATAAAGTTTTGTAAATAGAAAGAGAAATGGGGTTTTCCGAACAACCATGGAAAGTGATTGACTGGATGACGAAGGAGCATAAAAGAAAATGAGTAAGGAAGGAAATATGATGTGCTATGAGCACCATATGTCATGTGGATAAAATTTATTAAGCCTAAATGACCATACTTGTGAATTCAAAGCATTTACAAGACTAAATATATATTTTGATCTTGAGTGAGCTGAAACAAAGGTTGATTGGAAAATAAGGGCAAACCTATAGGTTAATTCATGCATTATGTTAATCTTTGTGGGTGTGAGCAGTGAAATTGATTCTAAAGCTTTAAATTTTGTACCATACTCTGTGAATATGGAATAAATCTCAATGTGAGTTCATTTGGTCATTTTGGTTAAGACTGAACTTGTATTTGAAGCAACTATTGTGAGCTGGAAAATCTTTGATAATGATGTGTCACAAATTTATTCTTTGAATGCACATTTGATCCTAGCATGAGTAAGTTGTGTTTTACGTGAACTTATTATTGATACTTGTGTAGCATTGTTTGGGATATCCTTTTTCAACTACTGAACTTAATTTTTACTTAAGGAGAAGCAAAAGTTTAAGTTGGGGTGATGATGAGTCCACAATTTGGAGTCATTTAAGGGATCTGTTTTGATATGTTTAGTATCTTGAAATGCACGTTTTGTCTAAAATTAATTAAAACTTTTAGTTTCAGGTATTTTGAAATTAGAAACAAGGCATGCACACTATTTAGAAAAAAAGGAACAAAATCAAGAGAAAGAATGAATAAATGAAGATTTGAGGATCACTGAACCCATTTGCGTGTTGCCAAAAGATCCCAACCTCACATTTTTTTCTAGTGAGAAGATATCTGGAGCAAAGAATCAAATTAGCAAAGAAAAAGATCATTCAAAGTGTCTTATAGCAATTCCGTGATGTACTACATGTAGCACAATGATTTAAATTACAAATGTGTTATAGGTCGGCACAAGAGAACAATAAAGCCACTAAAGGACGAATCACTAGTTTATCCGCTATCCCGACTAACTCTGCCGTGTGATCCTTTATAGTACATTTTTTTTGAAAACTATATATATACTAATTAGCATTTTTAACTTAGAAGTAAAGTTATTATGATTGGATCAAATTACTAGAGAATTTTTAGTTTTACAATATTTTATGGTTTTGAGTGCATTGTTTGAAGAGCGTTTTGACAAAGTTGAAGATTCAAAGTGTATCATGACTAAGAATATGGGCTTGGGTCTCTTGGATTCTTCACTTTTTATTTTTATCAAGACTAAACTACATAATGTCATGTGAATGCAACTCTTTTTTGCATATTTTCCTTGGTTTTTTTAATTCTTTCTAAAATCCCTACTCATGGGGTATAATTTTGTGAATATGGGATAGATTATCAGTTGGGTTTTGCTTGTTGATGATGTATGTGTTGTTTAATTATCATTTTGTTTTATAGTTGTTTACGAAGTTAAGGTTTTTGTAGATTAAAATACAATTTCACCTCTATGTTCTTGGCATGCTGGAGAGAGAGGTCGTAAAAACAAGAATACTTAGTTTATTGTCGATGGTAGTAGTTTGACATGAGTTTCAACTTGATAGATTGAATCCATGTACTTTTTCACCATATATCTAGAGAGTAAGTTGGTTAAGGTGAAAGATGTGCTTAATGCGACAAATGGTTGCATGAAAAGAACCCATTTGATTTGGTGTAAGTTCCTAATGAGAGAATATACCTAACTATAATTTATCCTAGTCACAAATTTTCAACAAATTAATTGTACAAAGCTTGTGTCCAATAGTTTAGTCTATCCTATATTCATATAACATCTCAACAATCCGTTCTCCAATTAGTCTCTATTATTATTTTTACTGTATTTAGCTATAAAGTATAGATTGCTAAATCCCCATTGTTAATTGACGCTTGTGTCACCCTTTATATTTAGTATGTTTGTATTCGATAATATTTTTTTTCTATTAATACTTGTAATTTATCTCTAAGGGTATTTCTATCGTCTACCTTGGGTTTAAGGATACAAGCTCTAATAAGCCAATTGTTGAGTTAATTCTTGGAGTGAATGATTTCCCAAATATTATTCCAGAAGATCTTGGGGGAGTTTCATCTAAGAGGGAAAATGACTTTGGATTTGATCTACTTTTAGATACATAACTTCTATATATTCCTCATTAATGAGTGTCTCTATCTATGATAAAGAATTTAAAGACCTTCTAGATAATAGATTCATCAGACCTAGTATTTTTTAATGGGGTATACAACTAAAGTTCTTGAAGAAGAAAGATGGTTATCTCAGATTGTGCATTGACTATAGGCAGTTGAACAAGGTAATAAAAAATAATAAGATCCCATCACAAGTATTGTTGACTTTTCTAACTAAATTTAGACTTCTAGCCGTTTCTCAAAAATAGACCTCAAATTGGGTTATCATCAACACTATAACACTGCAGAAATCTACTATGTAATCGAGGGCCTAAAATTAGTTTCTAACAGTCAGGTCACTTTTTTGAGGTAAAAAATAATGAATACAAGTCATTTAGATAGTTTTCGAATAAAAACGTTAAAGAACGTCAATGACGTCTGGAAACTAGTTCAACAGGTGCTTGTGTGGCTTAGCATATTTGACTTGTTTTTAGGAGTCGGAATTTGATGGAATTTTGTATTAAGGGGTATAATATGTGTTACAGTTTGTATAAAGTAGAAATGTTTCGGTACGACTCCCCAAGGACTAATCAAGGTCCCCTGAGGAGGACCCGTCAAGAATGTCAAAAAGTTGTCTAAGACCATAGCCATCGACGAGGGGAAAATCACGAGGCGTGGTCCAATCAATGGGGTGTCGATGGACGCCGTTGATGGAAACTTATAAAATTTCATGGGAAGTCATTTGGTCAAGCCTCATTCGTAAATGATGGATGAGCAGCACAAGGAGGGCTTGGCTTTCGACTGACCAATGACCCTTAGGTCGAGGTCTCGTAGGTTAGGACATTGTTTTGCTGCCACATTTTAGTTGGTTAAATTAAATTAAATTGGTGCTTAGTTAATTATTTAGGGGTTAAATTAGGTCTAATTAAATTACTTAATGACTCATATAAAGACCCTTACCTAATTAAACTAACCTAACTCACATAATTCAAAAAACACAAATTATTCTTCCTTCCCTCTTCTTTCTTTATCCCAAAGAAACTCCTTCAAATACCAAGTCAAGGATGATTATAGTGAATAAAACTTCAAATTTTCTCCATAAATCTTCATCAATTTAAAAGGTATGTGAACGGTTCACCATTGGGATTCCTTTCCCCAAAGGGTTCTTCCAAAATTTATTTTAAAATATTGAGTTTCATGTAAGTTTCCTTCCAATACAAAATTTATCTTATAAATTGCTTTCTTTATAATTCCTTTTGTTTATTAGGAGTTTATTAACATGTTTTAGGATTCAATTATACTATTACTTGATGAATTTACCTAGTTTGTGAAAGATGACTTTTTCCCCTTAACCCTAGGTTGTGATCTTAAATTGAATTATCTAGTATTTTTCAATTTAAAAATTGTCCTAGAACTTTAGATCCTATGTATATTAGGAGTTTCTTAGATCTAGGAGGTTATTAGAAAAGGTTTGTCGACGTGTTTTCTTCTCCTTATTCTTCTTTTAAAACAATGACTCAAAAGAATGTGAAATTTTAGTGGACGAAAGCATGTGAAAGGAGATTCCAAATATTGAAAAATATGATTACTTACTCTCCGATATTAACTCCACCGTAGGGTACTAAGGTTTTTGTTGTATATTGTGATGCATCCTAGGTCGCGTTGGGGTGTGTTCTTACGGAAAATGGCAAATTTATAGCCTATGCTTCTAGGAAACTCAATGTTCGTGACAAGAATTATCCAATTTATGACCTTCAATTAGTGGCCGTGGTATTAGCCTTGAAAACATGGAGGCATTATCTCTATGTGGTTCATATTGATGTGCATACGGACCATGAAAATCTTCAATATGTATTCACTCAAAAGTTGTTAAATCTCCGAAAAAGGAGATGGTTAGAGTTCTTGAAAGACTATGACATTAGTGTTCGCTATCACCCCGTCAAGGCTAATGTCTTAGAAGACGCTCTATGTTTATTGTCAATGGGAAGTGTGTCCCATATGGAAGAAACCAAGAGAAACATGTGGAAGAATTTTCATATCTTGGCTTTTCTAGGAGTTCGAATTGAAGGTTCTCCTAATGGTGTGTTGTGCTACTTCATAATTCTGAGTCGTCTTTTGTGATTGAGGTGAATTCTAAGCAACACCTTTATCCATTATTGATGGAGTTGAAAGAATCGGTTGTTTGAAATATAAATGAGTCATTTTCCTAAGAATGAATGTTGTTCTTAGGTTCCTAGGGAGATTGTTTGTGCCTAAAATCGATGATTTAAGAAATTGGATTCTTAAGGAAGCGTATGGAGTCTGTTACTCTATTCATCCATGTTCTACTAAGATGTATCATGATTTTAGGGCAGTTTTTTTTGGGATGTTTTAAAAAGGGACATTGTAGAATTTTTTGCAAAGTGTCCAAATTGCAAACAATTGAAAGTCGAGCACCAAAATCTGAGTGGTTTACGACAAGAAATCAAAGTTCCTACTTGGAAGTGGAATATGTTAACATGTATTTCATAGTTGGGTTGCCTCGAACTTGAAAGCAATATGAATAAACATGGGTGATAAATTGACCAAATCCGCTCATTTTATTCCCGTTCAGTCCACTTATGCGGCGGAAGAATACACAAGAATCTATATTGACAAGATAGTGGGTCTTCATGGTGCTCCTTTGTCCGTCATATCTTATAGGGGTGCTCAATTAACATCTAGGTTTTGGAGGTCTTTTCAAAGAGGTTCAAGTTTACGTGAAGTTAAGCACCTTTTTTCATCCTCAAATAGAAGGTCAAGCGAAGCGTACTATTAAAACTCAAGAGGATATGCATAGATCCTGTAGGATTGACTTCAAAGGAAATTGGGATGAACATTTTCCTTTGGTGGATTTCTCATAAAAATATTAGTTTTCATTCATCCATATTCATTGCTCCTTTGAAGCTTTGTATGGTACGAGGTGTAGATCTCTTATTGGGTGGTTTTAGGTTGTCAAGTTATCATTTCATGGTCCTAATTTGATGTATAAGATATTAGAAAAAGTTCATAACACAAAAAACAATTTGCAAACTTCCTATATTCGGCAAAAGTTTTATGCCGATCATAGCAGAAAAGACCTTGAATTTACAGAGGGTTATAAGGTGTATTCGAAAATTTCACCCATGAAAGGGGTGGTTAGTTTTGCCAAAAAAGGAATGTTAAGTCCTCGTTATGTGTTTCCCTATGAAATTTTTCAAAAGTTGCATATGAGTTTCAACTTTCTGGTGTACTATCATTGGTTCATCCGGTCTTCCACGTATGCATGCTTAGGAAGTGCATTGGTAACCCTGAGTCTATTCTTCATATTAAAGGTGTTGGTAATAAAGAGAACCTCTCTTATGAGGAGGTGAAGGTCTAGGTAATAAAGAGAACCTCTCTTATGAGGAGGTTTGTATTTATATCCTTTATTATCAAGTGAAGAGGTTAAGGAACGAAGAGGTGGCCTCCGTAAAAGTGTTGTGGAAAAACTACCTAGATCAGGGAGTAACATGGGAGGCCGAGACTGAAATGAATTCATGTTATCCTCATTTCATTTCTAACAAAGTGTATTGGTTCTTACTAATAATGAAAATAATAATTAAATTTGAAGTTGTCTCGATTTTTTATCAAGTTTTGCAAAAAGTTGCATGTTACGACTAAAAAAATGAAATTTTGCATTTTTACTTTTTTTGAGCTTATGTTGTGTATTTTAGTATGTTGTGATTTTATGAAATGATATTGAGCATGTTGATAGGTTGTGTTTTGGCATGATTGATTCCTTAGTGATATATTCAAGTTATGTTATTGTGAGATGGAAATTCCTCATACTGTGATGTAAAACTCTTATGCGTAGTTACTAAAGTTACGAATTGCTAGTGACTTTGTCGAACACCACCTTATGGGGGGTGCATCGAATGGTTCTTGCGTCTTATGTTGTCTCTAAGTGCCTTGGGGTACGTATTTAGAATCCTGCTCATCATTAGATGTGCCAATCATCCGACAGGATGGTGCCACGGACTTGGACCTACCCCTAAAATAGATGAGTTCTCGTTTGGGGGCCATATATATCCTGTAAAATAGTTTGTTAGTCTCATAGAAATCTTACTATACACACAAAACAATCAAAAAAAGTTAACACCAAAGAACAGTCTTGTGCAGAGCTGCAACATTGGTTGATAGGTTCTATCGAGGGCTTGTTGATGAATAAACTATCTGTCGATAGTTTTCGTCATTGTACACATAGGAAATTTTTTGTCTTCATACTACAGACCTCTTAGTTTAAAATGATAGACGTACGAGGAACTGTTGTCAACTTCCTTGCTCTGGCACTTAGACTAATCTTTAAGTTCTCATAAATCAGGGTTTATGTTAGAAAACATGGACATGAAGAAAGGCCAGTCAATCAATAGACGGACTGTAGTCCACTTCTGTCGTCTCAGAGTTTAGCAATTTTACAGTTTATCAACTGACGGACCCCATCGATGACTCGTCGATCAACCGATGGTCCATAGATGGGGTCTTGTGCTATTGATCAGACAAATATTTAAGACCTTGCTTTCAGTTGCACATATTGACATACATTAGACCTAAATTAGTTCTCCCAATGCATAATAACAAGTACAATACTAATTCTTCATTCTTAGGGTTTCGATTTTGCAAGTTTCGATTTAAAATTCTACGATGCTATCAACCCCTAAGTAGGAAAGTCAACAATCATGTTTTAAATATATTACACCTCACCCCATTAACACTCTACCATTCTAAGGGAAATAGTACCCTTATTTAGCAATCATTTACAATCAATTTTGTCCCTAAGTCAAGACCTAAATAGTAATATTTCATTTCCAACAGCAAATGAACGAGCAAAGGGAATCAAAATACCTAAACATAGTAGTGGAGTGAAAAAGTTGGTGATCTTCTCGACAACCTACGTGCCTGCCTTCGAACACAGACTAGAGACAAAGTAGAATATGGGGATGTGAGGGTTTTTGGATTCAAGGGGAATTTGGGATTTTAAAGGATTCTTATGAAAATTGAAAGGGAAAATAGGGTATTATGATGGAAAGGGAAGGAAATAAAGGGTGGGAAACAGTTTGAAATAATTTTAAAATATTTTTAAAAGTTATTTGAACAATTTTCTCTTGATATAACCGATCGGGTCGGGTCCGGTCGGGTCACTGGTTTTTTTGACTAACGACACCTTCTAAATGGATCGTTTATTGAACCGTCGATTTCACATGGTCTATAAAAAATATCAAGACGTACCTGGGATCTACGCATACCATCGACAGTCCATCGATGGGGTCAGTAGATCCGTGCACTAGACCATTTTCTGCAGAATTCATGGTTTTTGTCCCTGCACATTGAATACCCATTAAGCTTTTCTTTTTGTGTTTTTTCTGGACACTTTATAAAAACGGACCCGAAACTAATCTCTAGAAAACACATTAAAAAGAATGCATGACGAGAAGTAAAACAAAAACGAAGCATGAGAATGCAACTATTCCTACAAAGAAACAAAAAAATCTATTCTTGGCTAGAGGATACAACTTGGGTTGCATTTCAAAAATTGCTTGATTTAACGTCGCGGCACGACACAAGATCCTTGATTACTCAGACTCATCATGGTGATATGCGTCAACAACTTCATGGACACTCTTCGCATAGCCTAGGTAGATCTTGTTTCTTTTCCCCTTGACAGTGAACTTTGTAGCCTCCTTGTTCTACAACTCAACCGATCTATATAGGAACACTTTAGTGATAAGGAATGGCCCATTAGAGTTGAATAGAAGCATATAGTCACCAACTGCAAATTCTCTCTTTTCAATCATTTGGTGAGGGTGCTTCTTCATCTTCTCTCTATCGATGGCATGCTTATAGCCAAAACTAATCAAGAATGTTAGACACGTTAATTCCATGCTACACTTCTTCAGTCCAATCAATATTCAGTTTCTTTATCGCCTAGATGGCCTTGTGCTCTAACTCAACTGTCAAGTAACATCCTTTCCCATATACAAGTTTGTATGGAGATATACCAATGTGTTATAGTATGAAGTCTTATAGGCCCAAAGAGCATCATCAAGCCTCCTTGACCAATATGTTTTATTTGCATCTACCATTTTCGATAGGATTTGATTGATCTTTCTGTTGGGCACCTCAACTTGCCCAATAACATGTGGATGGCAAGGAGTGGCCAAATTTTGGTGAACCTCATATTTCTCCAATAGTCCTTTGAACAACTTATTGTAAAGTTAGATTCCCCATCACTAATAATGGTCCAAGGCGTGCAAAATGAGGAGAAAATGTTCATTTTCAAGAACGTGGTGACACTCTTCCCTTCATTTTTTAAAGAGCAATAGCTTCTATTCAATTTTACACGTAATCCACCACCACAAGTATATATTTCATCCCATGAGAAGTCACGAGCGGACCTATAAAATCCATGCCTCATACATAAAAAAAATCAATCATTATAATTCTATTTAAAGGGAGCTCTTGTCTTTTTGAATTTAATCCATCTCTTTGGCACCTATCAAATGACTTGGCAAATGTAAGACCCCAAAAATGAAATAGGTGAATCTAGAGCCTAACATGTTTTTAATGATCGTATAAGGACATAAAATGATTTATAATGTGGGTTTGAGGCATTGTTTAAGATTTTAGGTGCATTTGAAATCAAACGTCAAGGGATGACCAAGATTTCGATGACTATGTCACCTATGTACCTAATACATAGTTTTATAGGTTGATGTGTTATAAATGTATTTATAAGGTCCTCAAATTAGTTATTTTTGCGTATATATAAAGTTTGTCATGTTTTGTGATGTTTGGAGGTCAATCGTCGAAGAACGTCCATGACATTTGAAAGGTTTACCTTGAAATGACCTAGTGTGTCTCTGCATGTTTCGTCGAGTTTTACTTGCTTCTTTTAAATGAAATTTATGTGTTTGCTCATAAAATCGTATACAAAAATATTTGTGATTCAAACGTTCGGGTACGACTCCATGTAGAACCTACAAGGGGCCCTAGAGAAGGACCCTAACTTAAGACTTGGAGCTGCATGGCAGCTTGCATGCAGTGCAAAACGATGACCCAAACGACAGCAAGTCGATGGAACAACGGCTCGTCGACTTGGGGCGTCTGTAGATACTTCTAGTGTGCAGGTGTAGAGGCTGAACAAGCAATCTACGAGATCCCATCGATGGGCCGTGGGTGAGACCACGGATCGTCGATGTTGGGCGTCATTGGTGCTATGACTTTCCTGCATATTTCAATTAAGGCTTGGGTTTTTTTAGAAAATTCACCCCAACTCCTATAAAATGGGAGGACGGTTGTTTTGAGTGTTTATGATTATTTTAAGACTATATAAGTCATTAAACTCTAATTAAAACCCTAACACCTAAATCAAAACACATTCCCTCCCAAAGATTCTTCAAAAAAACCTCCATGAGAGTTCAAGGTGAAAATGGAGGTTGAAGATTGTTGTTCAATAGAGTTTCTTCTTAAATTATTATTGAGTTCTTATAATAAGGTATGAGAGTTCTTTATCTAATGCTTGCTATCAAAATAGAGTCAATTTCAAAGATGATTTTCAAAGATTTCAAAAAGATGAAAAAGTTCAATTTCTACTCTAAGTCTTTGGTTTTTGCATGAAAGGTTTTCAAACATTAAGACATGATGTAATTGATGTATAATTTATGTTTTCCACTGAAATTCTCCATGAACCCTTGACCTTCACAAATCTCCCAATTTAACTAAAATATGGGTTAGGTGATTACGCTTTGATAGTAAATTGAAGTATAGCTTGTTATAAGCTTTATAATCATGTATAGATTTTGATTGATTGGTTTATAGGATGTTTCAATTTTATCAATTTAGTATTTCATATTATTAGATATATTAGATGTTAATCTTATCGAAATGATATTGACTTAAGGCTTATGAATCTTAGTGTAGTTTTTCATAGGCTATTGATAGATGTGATAATTATAGTAAATTGACATCTACGTTTTATTATATTTATGAATATGTATTGATTTGACCTAGTTTCATTATGTATTGTTATAATTGCATAGAATTATTAGTTATGTATATGGGTAAGGTCCTTATGATATTGAATTTGATGATATCACCTCAAAATCGAACTTGTAAGATGGAGTGGGGGTATTCTACCCTAATTTTGTTTTATTTTTATGTTAATTAGACTTCACTTATGTTGTGATTTGTATGGTCCAGTCACGGTGTTAATACTATGTGAATTAATGTGGTCTTGTCGTTATTTCTTTATGCAATATGATGATCATGTTCTTATTGGAACTATTTGAAGTGTTATGATGATTTCTGTAGTTTATATTATGTTAAATGTATCTATATGTGAAGTAATGTGAAAGTATGTGTTAATTCTATGTATGTTAGGAGATTATGTAGACTATGACTATATGCTTGTATGTGTAGTATTAGGGTTGATACATGTTTCTTCCTACCTAAACATAATAGTCTATAATGGTTATATTGATGATGACACTGTAGTGTATAGGATGAGTTAATGGTGATAATGGCTTTTCCTAAAGCAATTAAGAATGACATGTAATATGTGTTGAAGTGAAGTATGTTGTTTCTTGTCTTTGTTGACTTGTGTCCGTTAGTTGATGTGTGTATGAATATAAATATCATATTTCTTGATTTAGAATGCTAATGCCTCTTAGTCTTGAATGTATGAATTACACGTTACCTTGAATGATTTTAAGTGGGTCATTTATGTGAAACCTCTAACCTAGTTGTAAGGTTATGAATTTTGAAGTCAAAAATCATAATGGTATCCTTCAAGTAATGGAATGATAGACTTAAGGTTAATTGGATGTAACAACATCATATTGATTTTTAAAAAAGTCATAATGAGCATAATTTCTCCATTGTGAGGTAGCCCTAGTGGATCTTTTTTTAGTCGGGTAAATGTGATTGAGTTATGAGCTTGATATGGAACCCTTTTATGTGAACCTTAAGTGTAAATTACTGTATGAGAACGAAGGCTAGCACCGAGTGGGTATAGGAAGGTAAGTAATTATAGTTAAAGAATGAGACTAGATTTTAAAGCATGCCATTCATATTCCTTACTCATGTGCCTACATGGTATGTGTGTAAGTTCTTCCAATGGCAAGTAAAACACCCTCATCAGAGTAGGTTAGAAGTCGGAATTACATGCTTTGCAACCACGATCTATGTTATTTATTTCATATTCTCATCATATGAGATACCTACTAGAATTAGAGAAGTTCTATGAAGTTTAGGTGGTGGTATGGGACGCTCTTTAGACATTGCACAATGGGATTTTAAGGTGTTAGTGAGAGTCCTTTGGTTTTGTCCAAGACCATTACTTGTATGTCCTTTATATGATGAATGTCTCTTAATGAACTAATTTCTTAAGTTAAGAAAGTATGTTTAAATGAATAAGTAATTATCTAGGGTGATTAAGGGTTGTGTAGTTAACGTGTTAAGGGGGCATATGAATGTTCACTTCTTATCTTACCTAGATAAGTATTAATAAGGACTATAGTTAGGGAAGATGGTTATTTTTGTGAACATGATCCAAACTTAGGTTTTTTAAAGGATTACTTATTTAATCTTGAATTGGTCAATCATTGACATTATATTCTTGATTTACTTAATTATGTCTTCTGATAAACTTTGTAGGGGAAAGTGTCATATTATATGCACGCTAATGTATTCAGTGAGAATGATTATATGTTAGGTAGTCTATCGAATCTCTTAAGTGTGTGTGTAAGGGATTGTATGGGTGGCCGCTTCACAACTTACTCAAGTGAATGTTAGAATCACCTTCGGTATGAGGATCTCATGTTCATGCAATTGATGTATTTGTAAGTATGTGTATTTCATTATACGTGGTCTTGAGGACCATCTAGGTGTGCCTAGAGATGATGTATGGGTGGTATCTCTTTGTCCTACTTATGTTAATATTAGGATAGCTTTTTGTTAGGGGATTATATTGTAGAAGGTGTTTGAAGCAAAGTTGAAAAACTTCACTGTAATAATGAAGAAGTTCACTGTACAGTGAAATAGTTCACTAGAAAGTGTTCCTCAAATTGTAACTATTTGCTTAAATGATTTCTTATGTGTTTCTAATCTGTAAAATGTTGTTCTCATGATTATAGTATGATGTTTTAATTGAAATTCATGAAAATAATGTTATTTACTAAATATCTGTTTTTCATGGTCATTGCATGACTTCCATACTTCGTGCATCGTGTGTGCTAACCCCTTCTTTTTCCTGTTTGACTAAAGTGTAGGGAATTTGAAGTCTTCATGTACCATGGAGGATAGATAGGTTTCTAAGGGTTGAAGATGAAGTATTGGTGAGTCCTCATCGGTTAGAGGACGATATCCACATGTGTTCCTTTATGTCTTCGTATTTATTTTATATTTTGTATGGACTTAGTCCAAAGTATTGTAAACTCTAAAGTTTATATTGTTTCTGGAGATGAAATAAAGTTTTAATGTTTTAAATGAAAGTCTTCCGATTGTGTAATTATTAAGAAAAGAGTTCTTAGTGTGTGAAGTAAGTTTTTAATTATTACTCACTTTAGTATGTTTATTATGCAGTGAATTGTACGGGTGGCTCATTTTCAGTGTGACGACACAAGGATGCTTTAACTTCTACGGTGTACTTGTGGGTCGTGACAGTGAACTTATGAGGATCTTGGTGAATATATGGCCAATAGTACCCACACTGCAAAATCTTGTGGGCAGTCCAGATACCACTATGATGCCCACCCATAAGTGAGGAGTGGTTTGTCTCCAAAAACACTTAGCATCTCTACTTAAAACACACAACGGTAAATAAGCTCATCCCAAAAGAACTTTTTCATATCATGCATGAACTTCTTCCTTTGATTGAAGGACAAGTCTTATGGGACTATATAACTAGCCATAGAATATGCCAAATTGGTCAATCTTCGAATCAAATTATTCGATCTTCCCAATACATGCTCATCGCGAAGGTATCATCGATTTAAGACTTCTCACCCCACTCTAGCATGACTTCATCCTTCAATCTTGTCAAGTGATCGGCAACTTGATTTTCAGTCCCTTTTCTATCTTTCACCTTAAAATGGAACTCATGAAATAATAGCAGCCATCAAGGATCTTTTGTTCAGTCACAAAGTATGTCTTTTGTTCTTCATTTATGGCCTAATTCGCATAGTAGTTGGATGAAGAATTTTATCCCTTCTTTTTCCTAATACCACACCAAGAGAAACCCCACTAGCATCACACATCAACTCAAATGGTTTTCTCCAATCTGGGGAAATTATTATGAGCGTAGTCACCAATATCTCCTTCAAATCTCCAAACTCCTTCAAAAAAGATTCATCAAAATAGAATTTACATTCCTTCTAAAGTAATTTGCACGTAGGATGTTAAAATTTTGAGAAATCTTTAATAAACTTCTAGTGAAAGCCCGCATGTCCCAGAAAAGTTCTCACACCTTTTATAGAGATGGGTGAAGGAAGTCTCACTATAACTTTAACTTTCACTCAATCAAACTCTAGCCTCTTCTCCGAGATGTGATGGCCCGGTACTATACTTTCTTTCACCATAAAGTAATAGTTTTCAAAATTTAGCACTAGATTGCAAACTTCACTTCTTTTGAGAACCTCGGTTAAGTTACTCAAACACCTATCAATGGAGTCACCAACCTCTAAAAATTAATTCATAAAGAAAGGTGGTCGGTGCAATATATAACAAAAAAAGGCATCCTTTTGAATGCTTACATCCCATAAGAGGAAGTAAAGATGGTCTTCTCATGATTCTCTAGGCAATAGACATTTGACTGAAACCCGAATAGACATCAAGAAAACAATACCATCCGTTTCCTACGAGTCTATGTAACATCTGGTCCATGAAGGGCATTGGGAAATGGTCGTTCCTAGTCCATGCATTAAGTTTTCGGTAATCCATTCAAACATTTCATCCAGTGAGGGGCCTCATTGGAACAAGCTCGTTCCTCTCATTGGGCACTACTGTCATTACCCCCTTTTTGGGCACACACTAAATATGGCATACCCAACTACTATCTGCAATAGGACATATGAACGCGGCATCCAACCACTTAATGATATCTTTCTTCACTAATTATTGCATTGGTGGACTCAATCGTCTCTCATGGTCCAACTAATGGCTCGTTTGAACGTCTTTAACAGTTTTACCAAACACTCTACTTGGTGCATATTCAAATCTGATGCAATGGTTACAAAAAAAGTGTCGTCTCTTCCCAAGAATACATATATAAGATGAGGTGATAGAGACATAAGCTCTAATTTTGGATCCTACTTAATAGATGGTCTCGCGGGTGGAGACTCATAATTCTTAATGTCTAACTTTAATTTCTTTGTTTTTGACCGATATTCACCTCATTCAAGTACCGCAACAAAATACCCATATTGTTCAATACCATCACTCTCAAAATTAATTATCACTGCCACTAGTGCCTCAACACAAAGGCGCTCCTCGTTTTGTACCTATGACGTACTCTCAACCCTATATGATATATAAGATACCGTTTTAAGCTCACCATTGCGCTTTATGGACATACAAACGTTCAAAGTTTCTTCTTGGTTGTTTAACCTAAACTGCATCTGCCATTTTTCCATATCAACCAATGCAGGACCACTAGCAAGGAACAACCTCCCAATGATAATAGGCACCACCAAATCCACCTCAAAGTTATGAATCACAAAATCAGTCGGAAATATAAACAATTCCACCTTTATGAGCACATCATGGAGTATCCTAATGATCCATTTCACTATTTGATCGACCATCATTAGGCACATTTCTGTGGGCTTTGAGTTACCTAAATCAAATTTCTTAAAAATTGAGAGAGGCATGAGATTTATGCTTGCACTGAGATGACATAGTGATTTAGCAAAGTATAATAAGTCGATTGTACATCGAATAGTCAAAGTGCTCATATCTTTTTTCTTCTACACAAGAGACCTTATAGCAATAGCACTATAATGTTGCATTCGGTCATTATCCTCAAAACTTACTGGTCTATTCTTTGTAACCATATCCTTCATAAACTAGGTATAACTAGGCATTTACTCCAAAGTTTCTATCAAAGGGACATTGATGGAATGTTGTTTCAACATAGTGTAAAACGCAAGTATTTACCATCCTCTATTTTCTTCAACAATCTTTGAGGGAATGGTTGTGGTTATCTAGGAATGGGGATTACTTGTTGGGGTACCTCTTCTTCTTTCACTCTTTTTTCTACGAATTCACCACTAGTTTCCACTACCTTTTCATCATTTCTCATCTCATCTTCTACCACAGATTACATAGGTGTATCAATAGTTTGCTTACCTCCCCTAGTAGTGATTGTCATGCAATGACCATCATTATTATGATTTTGAATGGTATTTCAATAAAAGTGCCTGGTTGTTCCGGGTTCACAGTAGTGGACAATTGGGCCATTTGTAACTCAAGATACTTAATCGAGACCGCATATGCATCAATCTTTTGCCCAATAGTAACAAAATTATCTCTCAATTCCTTGTTCTGCTCATCACTAGGATCAAACCTTCTCATCATCTTCTACAATATATCTTCAACTCGCGCCATACTACCTCCACCATCCCTAAGAGCTACTTCACAATTTTGAGGTAGAATCATAGGGCCCACTTATATAATTTATGTTACCATAGTAACCCCTATTGAAGTTGTTGTCGCGGTTGTAATTTCCATCTCTAACGTACTGGCCCTCTATATTGTAATTCCCATAGTTCCGACCTTGATGCCAAATTTTCCTGATTAGAGACTTGGGTGTTCGTCCCTCGTCTGATCATTCACTGCATAATTATCCTCTCCATAATAGTATTCATGCACTGGCGATGGCTGTTTAGTCAAGTTATGTCACAACCTGAGAGAATCTCCCAGACGTGACCGAGAGTGTAGTCCTCTCTGAGAACTCACACAAGCCCTTAGCATTCATCATAAAATGTGATCATTAAAAAATGCAAAAAATTAAAAATTTTAAATTCTACTTGAAGTATACTTAGACTTCATACCTATTATTGATAGACCATATGATATTCGAAGAAATGGACTCACATATTTAAAACCATCTAAAGAGTGCAAATTTTGACTTAGCCTATACATAATAAATATGCCATATAGGCAAAGAATCCAAAGGAATATGATGGAAATAGGATATTCCTAATATCTACTAAAAGTGTTGAAAGCTGCAATATAATTGGTAGCGTCTCAAACATGAGGACTTACCAAGACATGAAGAAAGAGTTCCATTTTTCCTCAAATCCACCTACTTAAATATCAATGGACGGAACCTACAGTGTTAGTAATATAAATTAATGGGTTTAGTACGCCACAGGTACTAAGTATGGGTATATGCACATATTATGTAAAGACATGCATGGAAAAGAACCATTCATCATATATTTAGAAAACATGTTAAGTCATATGAATTTCATCAATGCACATACCATATAATATACACAATTTATGGATTCCATAAACATAAAGTTTTATAGTAAGCAAACACATATTATTATAGAGTCATATAAACTTTTTAAATTCAATAGATCACATAACATAGCGTACAAAACACAGACAAATGATCCCATTCCCAACCTACAAGTTCAATGGTCAATTGAAGCCCCTTATACCCACACAGCCAAGTAGATAAGATAGGATACCATTAGTAAATCTTTGCTTCATATAACTTTTAACATAAGTAGTCATCACTTCATTTAACAATATAACTCAATAACATTTTAAACATAAAGACCAGCATCATATCAGAGTAACATCATGTATGATAAACATCACACATTTCATGTTACCATATTACATAAGAAAAATCTCCTAGGATTTCCCTTAATGTCAACTTCTGAAATGTCTACGTAGAGTCCCACACCCCTACCTCTACTAAGTAGACTCCTCAAGTCACCCTCGTCAACGTTAATTTACTAGTCCTTAATTATACATGATGGAATATTCACCTTTACCGACATAGACCATGTGAGATAAACATTGAATCTAGTGTCATAAAACCCTAACCGAAGGAAGGTGGTCTAGCTGCCAAAGTAGAACCTAGCAAGACAAAACTTTCTAGGTGGATCCACTAGCTAGTATAATATGGTGGCAAGATAATTCAAGAACTAGGAGATGTATTAGAGACTCATAGTTCCACATTACATGGTAGCCTAAATCTCATGAGAGTCATTGTGGACCTACCTTGAAACTAGGGAAGGGACACTCCTCATATCTAGTTAATCGGTGCTTAGCTTAAGTCCGTTTTTTGAATAACATTTAAGTTGTATTTTTATCATAAACTTATCATAGGTCATAAGATATCAACTCCTTATATAAGCATGATCAAGGGATCTTTAGGATAAGATGAGAATTTCCTTTCATCGCAACCCCTCGTATGTGAGATTAACGTAACATAGTCATGTTGTGTAAATCGTACAACAGAATTATCATAACTTGCATAATCGTGTTCTTTTAATGATCTCACAAATAACATGCTCATATCCCATAATATCCATATAGCAACATCATACATAATATCGCAACATATCATAATAATTTATAGGCTAACATAAGTATTGAATAGTAATTAATACATTGGAAGACTTACATCTAGATTACAAGAACCTTATTAAAGAACTTACGTTCATCTTAGAACATTCATAACCATAATATAGCGAAATACTCAATATCATAATTAAAAACAACTTTTTAAATCATATAGAAGATCAATGCATAATATATGTTAAAGCATAAGGGTAATTTAAGAGTTTATTCTACTCGTAGTTCCAATCCCTACATTTTCATATTGTCAAATAGTAAAAAAAATCATATGAAACCATCAAAAAAATATGAACATGGTTAACACAAAATTCAAACATAAATAACAATATACTAATCAAAAATCGGGTGGAATAGACCATAGAAAAAACCCTAGTATTTGAAGTGCTTGAAAACATATCATTGATAGGACTTCTGGGAAAAATAAATCCCATGAGTGAAAAGCCCATACTTTATAGATGATGAATCAATGAAAATTGGATGAAAAACATGAGGTCTTGATCTTGTTCCTTTAGCTCATCTTGTTCTTCAATGGAGTTTGGAGAAAAGAGAGCGTTCTTGAGAGAATGAAAGGAATTTTGTTTGATATGGTTTAGGAAGTGTAAAATTAGTCTAAAACTGATATAATATAAATATATAGTCGTCCTATGATATAATATCACGACTTCAATGATTCTAGGAAGAAGCTGCGCGTCGCGGAGAAAAGTCACGTCATTTTTATTGAATTTTGAGTTGAAGCAGTGAGGTGAGTGTAAGCCACGTGTCGCGAGGTTGGCTCTCAAATCTCTAGGCAGAACAGCTCGCATCGGGCGCGCGTGGCATGTCATGCCTCCACTTCTGTCTGCTCGCAGGCTACAAGGCAGCCTGCCCACCCATGTTTGGGTCCTCCCCAAGGAAGCTTAGGGTGGTCTTTGGTGTGTTGTTAATTGACGTTTGGACCCTTTGTATTACATAGTGCCTATCAAAGATCACTTTATAATTTTTGGACTTCATTTGACACTTCGAAACCTTCAACAAACATAGGGACGTCAACTAGTTGAAATTAGCTTTTGGATGTCAAGGTCGTTCTTAGTCATTTTGCCTCTAACCTTTTGCAAATGAGTTTATTACATTAATTTAGTTGTGGAAATATAATTTTAATCATTATTTAATGGATTAAGGTCTAGCCTAAGTCAGGGAATTTCCGGAGTGTTACAAGTAATTCACCGCATTTACCTTCTCTTCACCTCCAATGACATGTTGCAATGCCAATCCAAACTCAGTTATCATTTGAGCCATATCTTCAAAGATCTCATTTGTGGCCGGATTGTTTGTATCTTTCAGTGCAAAGTGTTTATCTTAACATCCATGTTTCTAGTACCCCAAGGCATTGTTGCGATATATTTTCTCCTACTTCTCTGCGATCTCTGCATATGTGAAGTCAACATAAGAACCACAACCAATATTATCAAGCACTGCCTTATAATTATCATCTTGTCTTTGATAGAAGTACTATTTTAGTGACTTATCATCAATGCAGTGGTTTGGGATTCCTTTCACGTAAGTAGTAAATCTTTTGCAAGAGCTACTTACCGACTCCCAAGGTAGTGCCACAATGTTTTTCACTCTATTTTTATGGTTGAGATTTTTTGAAATCGAAAGTACCATGCTAGGAACACATCCCTTAACTAATCGCAGGTATAGATTGAATTATAATGCAACTCAGTAAAACATATTGCGGACTCTCCGGTCAATAAAATAGGAAACATTCTTAACCCAATGAATTTCATGTCTACTAATGGCCTTCCCACACAACTCTTGCACACCAACCTCAATTTTGCAATTTGAGCATGGGGATTCTCATATTGTAGCCCTTAAAACAAACTCAACGCGATTAGAATCTCTTTATGACTACTAGTTACCACGAATGTGTGACATTGCATTAGAGGAGGTAGAACAAGAGGCCCATCAGAATTAGTTATATTGGTATTGCCCCTATAGAACTCTTGATGACGTGGGACTGTAGGTTTAATCCTCAATTAATCATCAGCCAGATTATCCGCAACCACTTGATTGTGAGCATCAACTAGTGTGGGAGCTGGCAATTAATCCCATCACCTAGATTAGCTGTGTTTTGCAGATTATTTTTTCTTTAAAGTGTACGGTTCAGTTCAGCATCGAATGGAAGTATTGTTTCTCCTCGATATGTAGGACCTTACATAATCTTTAATAGGGTTGGTAAAGTTTCTTATGAGTCATTGTTTACAGTAAAACATGTAACAATGCATCTAGTGTTTTCCATTAAACATTTGAAGAAGTGTGTGTGTGATCCACCTTCTATTGTACCCTTAGAAACTTTGGTTGTGAAGAATAGTCTCACTTATGTAGAGGTGCAAGTTGAAATACTTATTAAAAAATTTGAAAGGTTGAGCAAAGAACAAGTTTCTTTAGTCAAGGTTTTGTGGAGGAGACAGTTTGTAAAGTAAGCTACTTGGGAAGCAGAATCGGCCATGAAGGACAAATATCCTCACCTTTTTCCTTCAAATTCCATTCAACCTTGAGGTAATAGTTTCTATTCAGTTTTGCAGTCGTTCGTTTGTAATTAAGTCTTAGTATTATGTTCCTTTAGCTTTTACTTACATTTTCAGCATATCCACATATTCTTTTAACCTATTTCTATCACAAATCAGCTCCCAGTGCTTAGCTATAATGTCTGCAGCTCTATCCCATCAAGTTGTCTTTATTCTAGGATAAATGTTCCCTATGAGGAGATAAAGTAAAACCCCTTATCTTAAATCTGATACCAATGCAATTACCAAGACGTTGCAAGTGCATCCCATAGCTGCCACCCACTGACTGTAATGTGATCCACGGCCCGTGTTGGTGGTTGTGGTTCACATCTCAAACCTTCCTCAATCCCACCAAAATTTGGAGTATTGAACCATAACCGGACACGGACCGTAGGTGAGGTCATACATGGTTGCCCATGTCTGTTAATAAACATACAAATTCAGGCCCACTGTCGCAACTGATGGTTCACCAGAATGGAGTGTCAGTTGATCGATAGTCTGGCGGTCCCATCCGTTGATGACCTACACACCTATTAAGTTGTGATTATTTTGGTCTTCTCCTTATGTGTTGGAACACTTAATTGCATAGTTAAACACCTAGACTACGTTGTGTTGATTAGTTTTAACCTAGAAACTTAACTATAACGTATCTAAGTCATATCATACATTCAAACATAGAAATCTAGAGTGTATAGAGAAGAAAGAGGTTCCCAAACTCTAGTTCAAGAATTCATCAAGTTTCTTCGAGCTCCAACCCTGAAATTGAGTGATATAATAATGGAATTTATTACCCGATTTCATGCATAAACTCTTAACCCTGTTTGTATAGTTCTTATAGTTCTTCAATTATACATGCTAGGTCAGTTAATTAGGATACATAAAAAGATGACTCTACCAGTTATAACTATATTTATGTTGCATCTCCTTTTTCATTTCAATTTTGAGTTATCTAGTGTTATAGATATCACATTCGGGGAGAACCCTATAGATATAACTGGCATCGTCATCCTCGAAGAGGACTAAGACTAGCCTCTTAGAATTTATAATAACATTCATAAGTTAAAAATGTAGAAAAATTTAAAAGTTTTCATTTATATTACTTCATGTGGTTTACATAGACCTCTCACATACACATAATATATTCATAGAGAGTTTATTTAGAACATTTGTATAAGAAGATTACATAGTCTACTACTTTCATCGAACATATATACAAGATACACAATAGTCATAAAAGGGATGTCTCATATTAAACAATCTAAACGGAATAGAAAAATATGGGCATAGCCCTTACAAAAATATATAACCACTTAGGGCTTACAACATTGTCTTGAAACAAGAGGAGTCAAATGATTGTCTTTACACTATAACAATAAAACACATCTACAGTGAGAAATGGTATTAGTTTCGAAATATGAGGACATACACACACTTTGATAAATGATCCAAGACATCTTGAAAATTGGGCATGAACCCTTCTTCCATGACCAGGAGCACCCTCTAAAAGTAAAATGGCGTACTTGAACTCTCAGAGGTCTTGCACAAGCCCATAGTTATCATTCATCACATCGATAAAGCTAATTTAGCAGAAAATTAAAACATTTCATAGCACCTCATTTGCTAGAAACTTTATTTCTTATACATATAAAATATAAGTAATAATTCATAGGTAGACTCTATGATATTTGCCATCTAAGACTCAACAACATTAGAATATGCTAGGGATACAACCCTTAAGACATAATACAAAACTATATAATATTCAAGGACTTTACAATAAATAAAAATTAGGACATCCTTGGACTTAAGGATTCCTTTCCTTGAGCTCGGGAAACACCTATCAAGCTCTTCATAATTCAAGACATACTTTAAGAATACATAACCTACATTTTTTATAAAAAGTAGAGAATAATGGGATTAGCACAAGAATGTACTAAGTATTAAAACCAAGCAAAAATATTCATTTAAAAGGGTCATTTTTCTTGAAAATAATATTTCATTCCTTTTTGAGTAAATCCTTATGAAACCATTAAACAATAGTATTTACATCATTTTCATACTTAATAGAAACACAACAAAAGGCAAAACGTCATTAAAAAAATATTGAATATAAGTCAATTTGAGGACACTTGACAGTGAGATCATTGCTCTTTACAGTGAAATATTTCTTTTAATTCATTAGTCTCCAAACTAATCAAATAGGGATACTTTGTGCAATGCATCACCTTACGACCACAAGGAAAATTATTAATATAATCTACATAAGACAACACATACGATTATAGAAGTATAATACAACATAGACATAGTTAACTCAAGACCTTCATCATATAGTAAAAAAGAGCAACATCATGCATAAAGACTCATATCATGCACATCTTCATAACAAGTAGACAAATACTACAATTTCATGCATAAGGAACACATACATATTGGCATGTATTAGAAAACCTTCCTACAAATTCCTAAGAATCTACTTGTGTAATGTCTAGATGGTTTTATTACTTTCACCTATCCTAAGTAACCTCCCATAAGTCATTCTATTTAGGGTCCTAGTCATTTAACTTCCATTGTCTATTTTACTTTACGAAATCTATAACCTTAACCGACATAGACCATGTGATTCGAAACATGAATCCGATTTCATAGACCCCACACTGATAGGAGGATGTCTACCGGCCAAGGTAGAACAAAATATGCCATATCTTTCTAGGTGGATAGACTAGCTAGTATTCTATTGTGGCAACATAGTTCTGTAACTTGGAGGTACATGTGAAAACCCTTTTTATGCCAAGATTAGGCATTGTAGTTATTCACTAATGAAAACTATATTTATGCCAATTGAGGCATTGTGGCTATCAACCTCATGAGATTTATGGTGACCTACCTTTCTACCGTGGGATGTGACACATACTCACATTCAAGTTCACTCGGTGCTAAGCTAAGTGCCCTTCATTGAAAACCATTATTATATTTTTACATTATAGATTATAGGTTTGGAGAGTAATCCCCTCATATGATAAACTCAGAGGTCATAGATTGAAGTTCATTAATCTAAATCATGTAAAGAATCCATTCACGTGAACATAGCATATGTAAAGCATACTCTAGTTTACGGTACACATGAATACACCATTCAAGGCCCCTATCTTGACTAGATCCTCATACATGTTTGTGTGTATACATATATGTGAGAAAACCTTCACATTACACATTAAGTCACAGAAGTTAATATAAATATTCATATATATATAAACCAAAACTAGAAATATCCTATAAAGGTACACATGTGCAATGGATACGCAAAGGCCTATACCCTTGCCCATACTAGTACACCTATAAAGTCATCCTAGAAAGGAATACATAACATACTTCACATACATATACTTTACATGCATAGTAGTAGATATCAGTGAATATAAGAACAACCTTTCATTTAGAGACCATTACCTATACTACATGTAACATGCATGCGAGTAAGTGTGTGTGTACATTGGTTAATATGATCACATAATGTCGATCAACAACATATCTAGGCATCCACCCTCTTACAACATAATATACCTTACAGCAAAAACCACCTAATACACAATAGATTAGGAGACAAGACATTATCATATTACAGTTAAGACTCCTAACTTGTGCTATTTATGTATTCACATAGGGGTACATAGGTAAGGGATTATTAATCATCATTAATCATCAATGGAAGCATTTACACTTCACCCTAAAAAGGATATACACATTATTACACAATATCTAAACAACATAAATCACAATTAATATAGGAAAGTAGACATAACATTTAAATAGAATCATCATAAGCACATGCTCATATATTCATCAATTTGCCTTCATGGAAATGGTCAACACATGCATATATTGACAATAAAGTAAATACCACCACCATGAATATACCATACCACACAATACCATACAAGACTTCATTAACATTACTATAAAGAAATAGAGAAGTAGAAGTGTAGAGGGAATAAGCATTCTTTCCAATTTCTCACCCTTTGATCATCATTGATTTGTATGCATTATTCATCAATAAAACATATATATGGAAGTTGATAAATTTACTTTAAACATATAATAAACAATGTATAAGTCTCTACAAGATTATACTATAACATAACACAACACATTAACAAACTAGGAAAGTAGAATAACATAGATAATTATCTAATTTCCCTTGAATTGATTTTATATAATATTTGATGCATATAATAAGTATAAGGAAGTAGTTAAACCTTAATTTAACCATATTTAAATCATAATTACATACCTTCAAGTTTAAGGTTACATCATAGGCATTTAGGCTTATCGATTTGCTAGAGTATAGAAGACATTACCAATACTATGAACTCTCTAAGGCTTTGATTATCATCCATATTTTATCAGAAATGCACTCATTAGTAAGTAGCTAATTAGGTAACAAATCAAGAAGAAATCATGCTTCATCTAATCAAAATTCCAGATCCATCACATACTTAGCTTTTTGACTTCATACACTAAAGGAATGTAGATTAATTCACCCAATCCTTTCTTACATTGATTATTAAGGATTTATAACTAAAAAATTCAACCATTATATCACCCTAAAACAGTATCTACAGCAGTTCATACATAATCACAACTCTACACAACCGATCTCATAATCGACTACAACGCAACATATATAACATGGGATATTCATGTTCAAATCTCCATAAATTGATACTCATGGATCCTTCAACATCAATTAAACATAAATATATGTAAATAAAAACATATACAATCACTTTAACATAGTAAAATCATAATTCAATCGATAGCAATTCAAGATTACAAAGCCCATACAAGGCTAAATCATTTTTGTGAATCAGCATTGGTTCATCATGCAATTAGAGTAAAATTCACATTAAAACGAATATATTAACTTCAATTAATCACGTTTCAATCGTTCAAAACCTTTTTGAAAAGAATCCATGGCAGATTGAAGAAGGAGGACTTTAGTCATATTTTTCTCTTTTGAAATCTTTGAGAATCACTCTATTGATGTAAAGATAACTAGAGATGAAGATCTCCATACCTTTATCTAGTTGAGAATCTATAAAACATGATCATTCATCCATAGAAAACCCAGCTCCAAGCAGTTGTTGAGCTTCACCAACAATGGAGGTTTGAAGGGAAATATTTTTGTAGGGAAAGGTTTCAATCGTGTGAGAGGATTCTAGAATGGGGTGATCACGTTTTTGATAACTTAAATACACAAAAAATTCATTAAATAAACCAATAATAATCAGGTTACGACGTGGGGTGAATTTCCCATTCACCCCTTAATGAAACAGACGCAGACTGCGAGTTGCAGGCTAGCATCAACGATGGCAATAACCGGGCATCGAGACCATCGAGGGTCGTTCCTTGACCCCGTCTCCTGACACTTATCCAAAATTGGCTTAATACCTGATCAAGGCATGTAATCTTTGACGACACTTAGCCAAAATTGGCTTAATATCTGATTAAGAATCCATAACCTACACTTTGTGTAAAAAGTACAGAAGAATAGGATTAGCATAAGAATGTCCAAGTATGGCAACCAAGCAAAAACATTCATTTAAAAGGGACACTTTTCTTAAAATTCCTATATTCATGCCTTTTTGAGTAAATCATTATCAACCATTAAAACAATATCATCTACATCATTTTCATACTTCAAAGAAATGCAACCAAAGGCCAAACATCATTGAAAAGCACATACATAACTTGAGTCCAATTTAAGGTCACTTTACAGTGAGCGCATTCTTGTTTACAGTGAACTATGTCTTTTAATTTATTAAGCTCCTAAGAAGTACTTTATGGATACTTAGTGCAATGTATCACCTTAGGACCACAAGGAAAATCGTACATATAATCTATATAAGACAACACATACCATCATAGAAGTCTAATAGCACATAGACATTGTTAAGTGAAGACCTTCATCATCTAGTCAACAAGATCAACATCATGCATAAAGACTTATATCATGCAGATCTGCATAACAAGTAGACAAATACTACAATGTCATGTATATGGAGCACATATATAGTGACATTCATTAGAACACCTTCCTAGAACTTCCTAAGGAGATACTTGTGCAATGACTGGATGGTTCATTATGTCCACCTATTATATGTAACCTCCCTTAAGTCATGCTATTTAGGTTTCAATTCATTTAACTTTCATTCTCCATTTTACATTAGGGAAACTATAACCTTAACCGACATAGACTATGTGATGCTAAACATGGAATTCGGTGTCATAGAACACAACACCTAAAGGAGGTGTTCTACCGGCCAAAGTAGAAATAAATGTGACATAGCTTTCTATGGTGGCAGCATATTTATGGAACTTGGAGGTATATGTGAAAACCTTCTTTATGCCAACATTAGGCATTGTAGTTATTCACTTATGGAAACCATATTTATGTCCATTGAGGCATTGTGGTTATTCATCTCATGAGATTTATGATGACCTACCTTCCTACCATGGGAATGGACACACACTAATATTCACGTTTACTCAGTGTTAAGCTAATTTTCCTTCATAGAAAACCTTTATTATATTTTTACTATATAAATCTTAGGTTTAGGAGAGTCATACCCTCTTATGCCCAACTCATAGATCATAGATGGAAGTTCATCAACCAAAATCATATAAAGAATCCATTTACATGAACATAGTATATGTAAAACATTATCTAGTTTAGGGTAGACATGAATATACCATTCAAGACCCCTCTCTTTACTAGATCCTCATACATATAGTGTATGTATACATATTTGTGACAAACCTTTGACATAACATATGAAGTCACACAAGTTCATACAGACATATTCATACATATAGAAAGAAAAACTAGAACTATCCTATCAAGCTATACATTTGAAATGCATAGGCAAACTCCCATACCCTTGCCCATTCTAATACATCGATAAAGTCATCCTAGTAAGGAATAGATAACATACTTCACATACATATACGTTACATGGATAGTAGTAGACATTAGTGAATATGAGAATAACTTTTAATTTAGACACCATAACCTATAATACTTGTATCATGCATGCGAGTGAGTGTGTGTGTACATTGGTCAACATGATCACATAATGGCTATCAAAAACATATCGAGGCAACAACCCTCTTAGACCATATTATACCTTCAAGCATAGACCACACAAAACACAATAGCACAGGAGACAAGACAATTTCATATTACACATAAGGCCCCTAACTTGTGATATTCATAAATTCCAATAGGGGTACATATGTCACAATCGGGGAGCACCTCCTAGAAGTAACCTGCTGTACTTGATCACTCGGAGGTCTTATACAATCCCATAGATATCATTTATCACATAATATAGTAAATTTAGCGGAAAATTTAAAACTTTTCATACCACCTCATATGCTAGAAACTTTACTTGATATACATATATAACATAACTCATAATAAATATATAAACTCTAATTCTCTTTTCCATCGAAGATTCAACAACATGAGAATACATTTGGCGCACGACCCTTCAGACATACAAAACCATACAATGTTAAAAAACTTAACAATACATGTATATTAGGACATCCTTCGACTTAAGGATTCTTTTCCTTGAACATGGGAATCACCTGTCAAGCTCTTCATCATTCAAAACCTTCTTTTAATCATCCATAACCTATACATTGTGTAAAAAATAAAGGAGAATGGGATTAGCACAAGAATGTACTAAGTAGGGCAACTATGCAAAAACATGCATTTAAAAGGGACATTTTCTTTGAAATCATAATTTATGGCTTTTTGAGTAAATCATCATAAAACCATTATGAATAGCATATATATAATTTTTATACTTCATAGAAACAGTGTCAAAGGCAAAACATCATAGAAAAGTACTAATAGAAATTAAGTCCAATTTGAGGTCACTTTACACTGAGTTCATTTTACTTTACAGTGAAACTCTCCCTTTTAATCCATTAGTCTCCACAGTAATCCATTAAGGATACATGGTGTTATGCATCACCTTAGGATCACAAGGAAAATCATACATATCATCTACATATGACAACACATACCATCATAGAAGTATAATACAACATAGACGTAGTAAAGTCAAGACTTTCATCATTTAGTCAAAAAGATCAACATCACTCATAAAGACTCATAGCATGTACATCATTCTAACAAGTAGACAAATATTACAGTGTAATGGATAAGGAACACACACCTAGCGACTAGCATAAGAACAACTTCCTAGAACTTCCTAAGGATCTACTTGTGCAATGTCTAGATGGGTTCATTACTTCCACCTATCCTAAGAAACCTCCCTTATGTCATCCTATTTAGGGTCCTAGTCATTTGACTTCCATTTTCCATTTTACTTTAGGGAAACTATAGCCTTAACAAACATAGACTGTGTGATTCTAAACATGGAATCTGGCGTCATAGAACCAACTCCAAAAGAAGGTGGTCTACCCGCCAATGTAGAACCAAATATGACATAGCATTCTAGGTGGATTCGTTAGATAGTATCATGTGGTAGAAACATAGTTATGGAACTTGGAGGTACATGTGAAAACACTCTTTATGCCATCATTAGGCATTGTAGTTATTCACTTATGGAAATATTATTTATTCCCATTGAGGCATTGTGGTTATTCACCTTATGAGATTTACGGTGACCTTCCTTCCTACCATGGTAAGGTACACACCCTCATATTCAAGTTCATTCAATGCAAAGCTAATTTCCCTTAATTAAGAACCTTTATTATATTTTTACTTTAGAAATCATAGGTTTATGAGAGTCATCCCCTCATATGATTACCTTATAGGTCATATAATGAAGTTCATCAACCCAAATGATGTAAAGAATCCATAAACAAGAACATAGCATGTGTAAAGCATCATCTAGTTTAGGGTACTCACGAATGCACCATTGAAGTCCCATCTCTTGAATATATCTTCATACATGTGTGTGTTTATACATTTATGTGAGAAAATCTTTTACATAATTCATTAAGTCACATAAGTTCATACATACATATTCATACATATAGAAACGAAAGCTACAACTATCCTATTAAGGTATACATGTGCAATGCATTGGAAAAGTCTCATACCCTTGCCCATACTAGTACACCTATCAAGTAATCCTATTTAGGAATACATAACATACTTCACATATATATACTTTACATGCATAGTAGTAGACACTAGTGAATATGAGAACAATCTTTCATTTAGGCATCATAACCTATACTACTTTTAATATGCATGTGAGTGAGTATGTATGTACATTGGGCAACATGATCACATAATGGATATCAAAAAAATATTGGGGCAACAACCATTTTAGGCCATAATATACCTTCAAGCATAAACCACACAACACGCAACAACATAGGAGACAAGCCAACATCATAATACACTTCAGACTCCTAACTTTTGCTATTCATGCCTTTGGGTGTATAGGTAAGGGGTTATTAACCATTTTTAACTCATCAATGACAGAGCCTATACTTTACCATAACATTGATATACACACTTACACATAGTCATACGACCAAAATCACAACTAGAATAGGAAAGTAGGCATAAGCTTCACATAATATCATTATAAGTACATGCTCATATATTCATATATTTGACTTCATGGAGATGGACATGGTCAAGAAATATATAGATTTAAAATAAGGTAAACAACTCCACCATAAATGGACCATACCATACAATGCTATAGAAGTCTTCATCAACTTCAATACTATACGGAAAGTAGAAGAGATAAGCATTCTTATCAATTTCTCAACCTTTGGTCATTATTGATAAATACACCGTGTTCATCAACACTTCATATATATGGAAGTATCTAAATTTACTTTTATCATAGAAGAAACCATGTGCAAGTTGCTACAATATTATACTATAACATAATACAACACATAAACATACTAGAAACAGACGCTGGCTACCAGTTGCGGGCCACTTTCGACGATGGCAATGACGGTGCATCGCAGCCATTACGGGCTTTGACTGGCATCTGTCGCCTGACACTTGGCAAATATTCGATTAAGACCTGTCTAAAGAATGCATCCATCGATGATACCTGCTCTACAGGCCGTTGGTGGACCAACGATCCGTCGTTGGGTCCGTCAATAGACACTACCTTGGAAGTGTTTTAGGCAGCTTTGGGTCCTTCTTTTAGGGCCTCTTGTTGGGCCCTTTAGAAGTCGTACCCGAACGATTCCAATGTTATTATGAAAATTAACAATTTATACACCTTCAACATAAATTTCATCCAAAATAAACACCTATAAGACGTCTAAACTATCCAACCCCCATTATTACATACGATGAACGTCTTAGGGGCTATCCTTCGAACGCCTTGGACGTCCCTTGGCATTTGACATCAAAAATTCACGAAACTTAATATAAGAACATTAAACATCATTTTAAAACATTTCATGAATTATTAGACTTATTTCATATAGATTTAAGCATGGATGCATATATGAGGCACATAAGTGACTAATCGTCGAACCTCATGAACGTCCATTGACGTTCGACTTCCAAATCACTTAAACATTGCAGACTAACTTTATATCATATAATAAGACATTTTAGGATTTTAGAACCTAAATACGAATACTTTAGACTCTAGACACCCGATCTAATTTTGTAGTCTTACAATATCCACCACTTGGGAACATTCGTCCTTGAATGACACTTAGGTCTCTTAATCACAACAAGGACTTCAATGCATCATAGAGCAGTTCATAACATTAATATCATCAAGTAATTTTAGCACTCAATGCACACAAGCAAGCAAAACCTTTACTCACTCACTCTTTAATGCATCAAACACGAAGGCTCCTATCATGTTCATAGCAGAAACACCCTTCTCCTAGTCATAAGATGATCAATACACCTTAATTAATTATGAAATCAACTTTGCAACTATTCTTTAAGTCACACATAGGATGATTTCAAAAACATTGAAGAACAATTTTAGGCATTCATACTTACATTCGCATAGACTCGAGTTAATTGAATCAACAAAGATCTTCATTAGTTAGATGTAGTGCCATAAAGGTTATACTCAATCATACCATACTTAGTGGTGTCCATGGAGGAATGTCCTTCTCTTCAACACACTTACATGTATCATGACTTTCACACCTTATCAAGTACAAGTTCAATTCCTGTTAAAACGAGAAATTCTTATCTTTTAACCAAGACATGCTTATGATTCCTTCCTAGTGAAGTCTAAATGGTAAGACACACCAAGTACATCACAACAAATAGGAAGCCATTTCACGAAAAATTCAGTCTCTAAAATAGTACTCACCTTTATGATAAACATAATTTGAGAAGAATCAAAAAATTATAGGCACACATGAGCACTTAGCTAAACGTACTTTAACTTTTCAAGAATGAGCCTACAATTATGCATTCTAAATCATAAAAGTAACATAGTTTTCAAGAGACTCATAATAATTAATTTGAAAGAGAGTCATTCTTTTTTTATAAGGCTAAACATTACACCTCTCAAGTGACTAAAACAAGTTTCTTGTCTTACCTCATGAAATCAACTTCACAATTACCACATTAAAATGCAAGTCAACATGCATAACATGGACTTTATAAAAAATATCCTTTCATGCTCTTTAAAAAATTCACCACGTCTCCAAGATGATATCAATCAATTTATATCAATCATATAAAGGTCATATGATTCAGACTTTTTGCAAGACTATATTAATGAACAAGCTTACTAAGAATTAATTATTTTCAAATTCATGTAAGAATAGAAGGACAAGGCAGACAATTTCTACAATTTCACTACTCAATCACCATCCACCACTTAGGGTAAACCCAATTAAGAGAAACTTAACCTAATCAATAGAGGATCCTAACAACACAACCTTCATTTTCATCACATAAAGTGATTACTACTTTAGAGGGAATTTTCATTATTTCAATTTAGCATTACTAAGGCATTCTAAACTTTGTAATTTTAGGCAGATCATCCTCAACCATCAATTTTGATCATACTATTCAGTTCACATAGGGTGTTCCTACAATGCAATAGACACTAAGGTCATACATCATATGAGGAAAACAACAAGGAGGTTTATAAAACAATAAGAAGTTTAGGAATAACTCTACGACTCATCATGTCATAAGATTCTCATTCTATATTTTAAATAGAAAAACTCCTTTTTAAAATTCATTATTATGTCCATATACATCAATCTATACACATTTCAGCAAACATCAAATCAAAGATCAATTTAATTGATTTTTCAAAAATCTTACAGTAAGCTAATTATATTTACAGTGAGATTACTTTCAAATACAAAAAATGCAACATTTAGGAAATTGATGAGAAAATCTTGACTCTATGGGATACAAAACTTTACCAAAACAAGCATACTATCATCTCACCTAGAATCAAGTCTATACAAAGGACTCTAATCCATACTAGGCAACTTATCAAGGACCGCATATATACAAAAGGAGACAATGCACACTTTTAACCACATACATTCTTATGGTAGCATGCTTCCATAGGTAGTTATTAAACATTCCAAGTTCAAAACCTAGTATAAGGCTACCATTATGCAAAACCATTTAGAAACACATCATTTCAAAAGAACTCATATTATCCTTAATAACTTATAACATACTTCAACTTTATCATGATACATTTTTTTAAACATAACATGCTATTTCACATAGTTTTCATATATAGCCATAGTTAGCATCACATCATGAAAACATGACAAAATCACCTTCCCACATACTCATTCAAATCATAATACCAACATAAGAATTGAAACTCATATTTTCACCCTCAAGCATAGAGATAATCTCATTCAACCAATTACATCTAAAAGACCAACCGACAAGAAAATATAAGAGAGAGACCTTATAGAGTTAAGCTCTATGGCACGATATGATAATGATGAAGAATGGAAATTGTATCGTCCTATAGCCTCTCGTACCATTTGATGTGTCGCGACTCACCACCAATGATACAACACTCTACTACACGTAGCGATATAAGACTTCTTGGACCATAAACAACTTTAAAAAACCTTGTGCTCTGATACCACATTTGTCATGACATGGGAGCAACCCCCAGAAGTAATATGGCGTACTTGACCTCTCGGAGGTCTTATACGAGCCCATAGTGATCATTTATTTCATCGACATAGTAAATTTAGTAGAAAATTTAAAACTTTTCATAGCACCTCATATGCTAGGAACTTTACTTGATATACATATAAAATATAAGTAATAATACATATATAGACTCTAATTCTCTTTGCCATGTTAGACTCAAAAGCATTCGAATACGTTAGAGACCTATCCCCTAAGACATAATGCAAAACTATACAATATTTAAAGACTTTACAATAAATACACATTAGGATATCCTTGTACTTAAGGATTCTTTTCCTTGAGCTCGGGAATCACCAATAAAGATCTTCATCATTCAAGACATCCTTTAATCATCCATAAACTATACTTATTGTAAAAAGTGGAGAAGAATGTGATTAGCTAAAGAATTTACTAAGTCATGCAACCGTGCAAAAACATGCATTTAAATGGACATTTTCTTTGAAATCATAACTTATGCCTTTATGAGTAAATCATCATAAAACGTTAATCAATAAAATATATATAATTTCATGCTTTATAGAAACACATTCAAAGGACAAATATCATAGAAAAGTACTTATAGAATTTAAGTCCAATTTGAGGTCAATTTATTGTGAGCTCATTCTGCTTTACAGTGAAACTCTCCCCTTTAAATCATTATCCCAAGTAGTCTTTTAATGATACTTTGTGCAATGTATCACCTTAGGATCGCAATGAAAATCATACATATCATCTACATAAGAAAACACATACAATCATAGAAGTATAATACAACTTAGACATAGTTAAGTCAAGGCCTTCATCATATAGTCAACAAGGTCTACATCACTGTAACGACCCGTTTAGTCGTTTTGAGCAACAGACTTCAATTCTGAAAAAACTGGCAGAAGCGACGGACCCCACGACGGAACGTCATGGGCACGACGGATCTTCGCAGGGTCTCGTTTCTAAACACTTAGAAATTCTGAAATTTGGGTGCTGAAATCGACTCTCTGAACTCTGTGACGGACACGCAGGACGGACCGTCATAGGCAAGATGGCCCGTCATGATCCACCGTTTCAAAACACTTCAACTCTTGAGAATTTGGTACAGGGAACGACTCTCTGAACTTCGTGACGGAATGGCAGGACGGACCGTCACAGGTGTGACGGACCATCATAGATTGTCCAGTGGAAATTGACTCTCTGACCCTTGCGACGACCTGCAGGACAGACCGTCGCAGGCACGACGGCCCGTCATAGGTTGCGCAAATCCCAGGCAGAATTGGATTTCCTTACACATTTTAAGGGACGTTTTTGGACTATTCTTTCCTTAATTATAGATTTCGTGGGTTTATATTAATAACTCAAATTCTTGGGGGTTAAAAGAGGTAACCCTAAGTTAATTAGTGGGGTATTATTGCCATCTTTTATTCTTAATTATATATTAATTAGGGTAAAAGAAAGAGGGTTGAATAAAGAAAATTAGAAAGAACAAAGAGAAGGAAAGAGAAACGAATTGAGAGAGGAACGATCGAGAAGAAGAGGAAAATACCAAGCTTTGAGGATTAACTTACTTGATCGCAATTCTTCGGTGGAGGTAGGTTATGGTTTTCATGCTTTCATAGTAAACTCTTAATAGAGAATGATATGTATTGGTAGTATTGTAAACCCTACTATATGCTTAATTGTATGTTTGCATGAATATGATTATGTGATTGTGATAAGATAAGCATGATGAAAATATTGAATCCCAAATCTTGAAAAGAAACTTTAAAATACATTATTAATTATGATGCCTTGGTATAGAAGAAGGCTTGATGAATTAAAGTAATGAGATTGATGATGCCTTGGTATAGAAGAAGGCTTGATGAATTAAAGTAATGGGGTTGAGGATGTCTTGTTATAGAGAAGGCTTGATGATTTACAGAATGATATTAGTGGATCGGAGTGTCACGTTCCGACACATAGATTTGGTGGATCGGAGTGTCACGTTCTGACACATGTAGAGGATCGGAGTGTCACGTACCGACACATGTAGGGGATCGGAGTGTCACGTACTGACACATGTAGGGGATCGGAGTGTCACGTTCCGACACATGTAGGGGATCGGAGTGTCACGTTCTGACACATGTAGGGGATCGGAGTGTCACGTTCCGTTACATAGAATTAGGGGATCGGAGTGTCACGTACCGACATATAGTAGTAGGGGATCGGAGTGTCACGTACAGACACAAGAGGAGGAAAGATAATGAATCTTGAAAGATGATAATATGCTCAACTTAATAAACTTAATTCCCAAATGAGTATGGTGTTGAGGCTTGAGCCCTCATGGATGAACTTGATGGTACTTATTGATGATTATAGTACTTGTTGTTGCTACATGTTGAGTTTTATAGTTGATTTACGATAATATTTGATATATACTGTTCCCTATTTTGAGTTGGCCGATGATATCTACTCAGTACCTGTGGTTTGTACTGACCCCTACTTTTATTGTTTTTTTTCTTGTTTAATTGTGGAGTGCAGCAAACGTGCCGTCATCTTCGACTCAATAGTAACTCTAGCCAGTCTTCGTCACATCGGATCTTCAGGGTGAGCTAATGCTTCTAGCTTGGGCTGGATCTTCTTCTTCAAGTCTTGATGCCTTGAACTTCCGGCATGGACTAGCTTCTTATGTATTTTTAGCTTTTAGAATACTCTTAATTTAGTCATTTTATTGTAGATGTTCTTGTGGTGATGACTTCCAGGTTTTCGGAATAAGAGATGTTGAATATTGATAGTTATTGAATTGGTTTTTATTAATGAGCTTAAGTCTTCCGCATTACTTTCTGTTGATATTATATTGAAATGTTAAGGTTAGATTGGTTGGTTCGCTCACATAGGAGGGGAAGTGTGGGTGCCAGTCGCAACCCGGTTTGGGTTGTGACAAAACTTGGTATCAGAGCATTAGGTTCGTTGGTCTCATCACACAAGAACAGGTCTAGTAGAGTCTTAAGGAAACGGTAGGGGGACACCTTTACTTTTCCTTGAGAGGCTATAAGACGTTAGGAAAATTTCACTCTTTCATTCTTTCTTTCGTGCTACTACTTGAGTCCAATTGGTATCTAGGCGATACAAATTAGTATCTGACCATCTTCACTCTCTTTCGCATATGGTTAGAACTAGAGCAACGACTACGCCAACACCAACACCGGCCAGACAAGAAATAACTGAGCCAGCCACTGGGGCTGTGGCTCGAGGAAGAACAACGGCAAGGGGCCGTGGTAGAGGTTGTGAGAGGACGCCCTCTAGAGGAAGAGGACGAGCACCGAGCCCATCTGGTACTAGGGCGGTGACTCCTCCACCGACTGAGGAAGTGATAAGAGAGGGGGAGGATGGGGTGAATGAACAAGTGCAAAATGAGGAAATGCCACCCCAACCTACCCCAGAGATGATCAATCAGGTTCTGGCTTATCTTAGCGGGTTATCTGATCAGGGCCAGACACCCCCAGTGTTTTCTGCACCAGCACCTCAGGCTCCGGAGGTACAACATGCGGCTACTATGGCTCCCCGCATGGATGTTCCATTGGAAATAATCATATTTCCTCGTCTGACTACAGGGCCTGTAATGACAAGTGATCAACATGAACTTTTCAGTAAGTTCTTGAAATTGAAACCTCCAGTCTTCAAGGGTGCTGAATCGGAGGATGCTTATGATTTTCTGGTTGACTGTCACGAGCTACTACACAAGATGGGTATAGTAGAATGGTTTGGTGTTGAGTTCGTGAGTTATCAGTTTCAAGGGAACGCAAAAATATGGTGGCGATCCCATGTTGAGTGTCAACCGACAGAGGCACCACCTATGACTTGGGCCTCATTCTCTAGCTTGTTTATGGAGAAGTATATCCCCCGGACTTTGAGGGATAGGAAAAGGGATGAGTTCCTGAGACTAGAGTAAGGTAGGATGTCGGTTAATGCTTATGAGTCTAAGTTCCGTGCACTATCCAGATATGCCACTCAACTCTGTTTCAGTCCTCAAGAGCGGATTCGCCGGTTTGTGAAGGGGTTGAGGTCAAAATTGCGGATTTCGGCCTTACAGATAGCGGCAACGGCAAAATCCTTCCAAGAAGTGGTAGACTTTATGATAGAAGTGGAAGGAGTGAAGCCAGACGACTTCACCACAACATCGACATCAAAAAGGTTTCGAAAGGGAGGTGAGTTTAATGGTTCTTTCACTAGGGGACAGGGTTCGGGAAGTTACTCAGTCCGACCAATTCAGTCTTCACCAAAGACTGTAGTTGGGGGACCACCTCAGACCGGTCAACACTTCTCCGAGGGGCCTATGATTGACTCCAGAGAATGTTATGGATGTGGGGGGATTGGACATATTAGGAAAAATTGTCCCAGACAAAGTTATAGACCCCCAATAGCTAGAGGTAGAGGTGGTCATGGTAGAGGCCATTATTCTGGAGGACGTGGTGGTAGAGGTAATTGGCAAACTGGGGCCACCACATCATAACATGGTAGGGGCAACGGACAGACGAACGATAGGGCCCATTGTTACGCTTTCCCTGGGCGGTCTGAAGCGGAGGCATCTGATGCTGTCATCACAGGTATTCTTCTGGTTTGTGATTGCATGGCTTCCGTATTGTTTGATCCTGGATCCACGTTTTCTTATGTATCTTCCTCATTTGCTAATGGTCTAAATTTACATTGTGAATTTCTTGATATGCCTATTCGTGTTTCTACTCCGGTGGGTGAGTCTGTGGTAGTTGAAAAAGTATATAGGTCTTGTTTGGTGAACTTTGTGGGGAGCAACACTTATGTAGATTTGGTTATCTTAGAAATGGATGATTTTGATGTAATTCTGGGTATGACTTGGCTTTCTCCGCAATTTGCGATCTTGGATTGTAATGCTAAAACGGTGACGTTAGCCAAGCCTGGGACAGATCCGTTAGTGTGGGAGGGTGACTACACTTCCAATCCGGTGCATATCATCTCCTTTCTTCGTGCTAAGAAAATGGTTAAGTAAAGGTTGTTTGGCTTTCTTGGCACATCTCAAGGATGACACTACCCAAGTACCTTCGATCGAGTCGGTTTCAGTAGTTCGTGAGTTTCTGGATGTGTTCCCTGCAGACCTTCCTGGTATGCCACCGGATAGGGATATTGACTTCTGTATTGATCTTGAACCCGGTACTCGCCCCATTTCTATACCCCCTTATACAATGGCTCCCGCAGAGTTAAGAGAGTTAAAGACACAACTTCAAGAGTTATTGAACAAAGTCTTCATTAAACCAAGTGCATCCCCTTGGGGTGCTCCGGTTTTGTTTGTAAAGAAGAAGGATGGGAGTTTTCGAATGTGTATAGACTACAGACAACTAAACAAGGTAACCATAAAGAACAAGTATCCTCTTCCCCGCATTGATGACTTGTTCGATCAGTTACAAGGTGCTTGTGTCTTCTCTAAGATTGACTTGAGATCCGGTTATCATCAATTGAAACTACGGGCAACGGATGTGCCAAAGACTGCTTTTCGAACGAGGTATGGGCATTACGAATTTGTAGTGATGTCCTTGGGTCTTACGAATGCCCCTGCTGCGTTCATGAGCTTGATGAACGGGATTTTTAAGCCATATTTGGACCTCTTCGTGATCGTATTTATTGATGATATATTTGTATACTCAAAGAGCAAGAAGAAACATGAAGAGCATTTGAGAATGGTATTGGAAATGTTGTGGGAGAAAATTCTTTATGCCAAGTTCTCTAAGTGTGAGTTTTGGCTAGATGCAGTGTCCTTCTTGGGACACGTGGTTTCTAAGGATGGAGTGATTGTGGATCCTTCTAAGATTGAGACAGTGAAGAATTGGGTGAGACCTACTAATGTGTAAGAAATAAGGAGCTTTGTTGGGTTAGCTAGCTACTACCGTCGATTTGTCAAGGGATTCTCTTCTATGGCTTCCCAATTGACGAACTTGACTAAGCAGAATGTTCCATTTGTATGGTCGGACGAATGTGAGTAAAGGTTTCAGAAGCTCAAGACTTTGTTGACTACCGCACCTATCCTTACCTTGCAAGTAGAGGGTAAGAACTTCATTGTTTATTGTGATGCATCCTATTCGGGTTTGGGTGCAGTACTAATGCAAGAGAAGAGTGTGATTGCTTATGCTTCGAGGAAATTAAAAGTGCATGAACGTAACTATCCAACCCACGATTTGGAATTGGATGCGGTAGTGTTTGCATTAAAGCAATGGAGACACTATTTATATGGGGTTAAGTGTGAGGTCTATACGGATTATCGTAGCCTTCAGTATGTCTTTACTCAGAAGGATTTGAACTTGAGACAGAGGAGATGGATGGAACTACTGAAGGACTACAACATCACTATTTTGTATCATCCGGGGAAGGCGAATGTTGTGGCGGATGCTTTAAGTAGAAAAGCGGGAAGCATGGGAAGTCTAGCTCACTTGCAAGCTTCTAGACGCCTTTTGGCTAGAGAGGTTCAGACTCTAGCTAATGACTTGATGAGATTAGAAGTAAATGAGAAGGGAGGATTGTTGGCTTCTGTGGAGTCAAGATATTCTTTTCTTGACAAAATCAAGGGAAGGGTATGTGTACCCCGCATCGATGATTTGATCAACACTATTCTGACAGAGGCTCATAGTTCAAGGTATTCTATACATCCGGATACAACCAAGATGTATCGTGACCTAAAACAACACTTTTGGTGGAGTAGAATGAAGCGTGACATTGTGGATTTTATTGCAAAATGTCCAAACTGTCAACAAGTAAAGTATGAACACCAAAGGCCCGGAGGAACACTTCAGAGAATGCCCATTCCGGAATGGAAGTGGGAAAGAATTGCAATGGAATTTGTGGTTGGTCTTCCGAAGACAATGGGTAAGTATGACTCCATTTGGGTGATTGTTGATAGGTTAACTAAATCTGCTCATTTCATTCCGGTCAAGGTGACTTACAATGCAGAAAAGTTAGCCAAACTTTACATCTCGGAAGTGGTGCGATTGCATGGGGTTCCACTATCCATCATATCATATAGAGGTACGCAGTTTACTTCTAAGTTTTGGAAAACATTGCATGCGGAATTGGGTACTAGGTTGGATCTTAGTACTGCATTCCATCCTCAGACCGATGGTCATTCTGAAAGGACGATTCAAGTGTTGGAGGATATGTCGTGCGTGTGTGATAGAGTTTGGTGGTCATTGGGATAGCTTCCTACCCTTAGCGGAGTTTTCATACAATAATAGCTATCACTCAAGTATTGATATGGCTCCATTCGAAGCATTGTATGGTAGGAGATGTAGGTCTCCCATTGGTTGATTTGATGCATTTGAGGTTAGGCCTTGGGGTACTGACCTTTTGAGGGATTCGATGGAAAAAGTGAAGTCTATTCAAGAAAAGCTTCTAGCGGCGCAAAGTAGACAAAAAGAATATGCAGATCGAAAGGTTAGAGACTTAGAGTTCATGGAAGGTGAACGAGTCTTGTTGAAAGTTTCGCCCATGAAAGGGGTGATGCGGTTTGGAAAAAGGGGTAAACTAAGTCCAAGGTACATTGGACCATTTGAAGTACTCAAGCGAGTAGGGGAGGTGGCTTATGAGTTAGCCTTGCCCCCAGGGCTGTCCGGAGTACATCCGGTATTCCATGTGTCGATGTTGAAAAGATACCACGGGGATGGAAACTACATTATCCGTTGGGATTCAGTTTTGCTTGATGAGAACTTGTCTTATGAGGAGGAGCCTGTTGCTATTTTAGATAGAGAAGTTCGCAAGTTGAGGTCAAGATATATTGCATCCATCAAGGTGCAATGGAAGAATCGACCGTTTGAAGAAGCCACTTGGGAGAAGGAGGCGGATATGCGAGAAAAATACCCACATCTGTTTACAGATTCAGGTACTCCTTTTCGCCCTTGTTTTCCTTTTTTTGATCGTTCGGGGACGAACGATGGGTAAATTGGTATCTAATGTAACGACCTGTTTAGTCGTTTTGAGCAACAGACTTCAATTCTCGAAAAACTGGCATAAGCGACGGACCCCACGACGGAACGTCATGGGCACGATGGACCGTCGCAGGGTCTCATTTCTAAACACTAAGAAATTCTGAAATTTGGGTGCTGAAATTGACTCTCTGAACTCTGTGACGGACACGCAGGACGGACCTTCATAGGCACGACGGCCCGTCGTGATCCACCGTTTCAAAACACTTCAACTCTTGAGAATTTGGTACAGGGAACGACTCTCTGAAATTCGTGACGGAATGGCAGGACGGACCGTCACAGGCGTGACGGACCGTCATAGATTGTTCAGTGGAAATTGAGTCTCTGACCCTTACGACGACCTGCAGGATGGACCGTCGCAGGCACGACGGCCCGTCACAGGTTGCACAAACCCCAGGCAGAATCAGATTTCCTTACATGTTTTAAGGGACGTTTTTGGACTATTCTTTCCTTAATTATAGATTTAGTGGGTTTATATTAATAACTCAAATTCTTGGGGGTTAAAAGAGGTAACCCTAAGTTAATTAGTGGGGTATTATTGCCATCTTTTTTTCTTAATTATATATTAATTAGGATAAAAGAAAGAGGGTTGAATAAAGAAAATTAGAAAGAACAAAGAGAAGGTAAGAGAAACGAATTGAGAGAGGAATGATCGAGAAGAAGAGGAAAACACCAAGCTTGGAGGATTAACTTACTTGATCGCAATTTTTCGGTGGAGGTAGGTTATGGTTTTCATGCTTTCATAGTAAACTCTTAATAGAGAATGATATGTATTGGTAGTATTGTAAACCCTACTATATGCTTAATTGTATGTTTGCATGAATATGATTATGTGATTGTGATAAGATAAGCATGATGAAAATATTGAATCCCAAATCTTGAAAAGAAACTTTAAATACATTATTAATGATGATGCCTTGGTATAGAAGAAGGCTTGATGAATTAAAGTAATGGGATTGATGATGCCTTGGTATAGAAGAAGGCTTGATGAATTAAATTAATGGGATTGAGGATGTCTTGGTATAGAGAAGGCTTGATGATTTACAGAATGATATTAGTGGATCGGAGTGTCACGTTCCGACACATAGATTTAGTGGATCGGATTGTCACGTACCGACACATAGTATTAGTGGATCGGAGTGTCACGTTCCGACACATGTAGGGGATCGGAGTTCACGTACCGACAAATGTAGGGGATCGGAGTGTCACGTTCCGACACATGTAGGGGATCGGAGTGTCACGTTCCGACACATAGAATTAGGGGATCGGAGTGACACATACCGACACATAGTAGTAGGGAATCGGAGTGTCACGTACCGACACAAGAGGAGGAAAGATAATGAATCTTTAAAGATGATAATATACTCAACTTAATAAACTTAATTCCCAAATGTGTATGGTGTTGAGGCTTGAGCCCTCATGGATGAACTTGATGGTACTTATTGATGATTATAGTACTTGTTGTTGCTACATGTTGAGTTTTATAGTTGATTTATGATAATATTTGATATATACTGTTCCCTATTTTGAGTTGGCCGATGATATCTACTCAGTACCCGTGGTTTGTACTGACCCCTACTTTTATTGTTTTTTTTCTTGTTTAATTGTGGAGTGCAGCAAACGTGCCGCCATCTTCTACTCAACAGTAACTCTAGCCAGTCTTCGTCACATCGGATATTCAGGGTGAGCTAATGCTTCTAGCTTGGACTGGATCTTCTTCTTCAAGTCTTGATGCCTTGAACTTCCGGCATGGACTAGCTTCTTATGTATTTTTAGCTTTTAGAATACTCTTAATTTAGTCATTTTATTGTAGATGTTCTTGTGGTGATGACTTCCAGGTTTTGGGAATAAGAGATGTTGAATATTTATAGTTATTGAATTGGTTTTTATTGATGAGTTTAAGTCTTCCGCATTACTTTCTGTTGATATTATATTGAAATGTTAAGGTTAGGTTGGTTGGTTCGCTCACATAGGAGGGGAAGTGTGGGTGCCAGTCGCAACCCGGTTTGGGTCGTGACAATCACTCATAAAGACTCATATCATGCACATCTTTCTAACAATTAGAAAAATATTACAGTGTCATGGATAAGGAACACATACCTAGTGACTTGCATTAGAACAACTTCCGAGAACTTCCTAAGGATATACTTGTGCAATGTTTAGATGGGTTCATTACTTCAACCAGCACTAAGTAACCTCCCTTATGTCATCCTATTTAGGTTCCTAGTCATTTGACTTCAATTTTCCATTTTACTTCAGGGAAACTATAGCCATAACAAACATAGACTATGTGATTCTAAACATGGAATCTGGTGTCATAGAACCAACACCGAAAGAAGGTGGTCTACCGGCAAAAGTAGAACCAAATATGACATAGCTTTCTAAGTGGATCCACTAGATAGTATCCTGTGGTAGAAACATAGTTATGGAACTTGGAGGTACATGTGTAAACCCTCTTTATGCCATGATTAGGCATTGTAGTTATTCACTTATGGAAATACTATTTATTCCGATTGAGGAATTGTTGTTATCAACCTCATGAGATTTATGGTGACCTACCTTCCTACAATGGGAAGGGATAGACACTCATATTCAATCTCACTCGGTGCTTACTAAGTCCCCTTCATTAAAAACATTTATTGTATTTTTAATTTATAAATCATATGTTTAAGAGTGTCATCCCTTCATATTCTTAACTCATAGGTCATAGATGAAAGTTCATCAACCCAAATCATATAAAAAAATCCATTCAAATGAACATAGAATATGTAAAGCATCATTTAGTTTAGGGTACACATGAATACATCATTCAAGGACCCTCTCTTAACAATATCTTTATACATGTGTGTGTATACATATATGTGAGCAAACCTTTCACATAAAACATTAAGTCATACAAGTTCATACATACATATTCATACATATAGAAACCAAAACTAGAAGTGTACAATCAAGGTACACATGTCTAATGCATTGGCAAAGTCCCATAACCTAGACCATACTAGTACACCTATGAAGTAATCCTAGTAAAGAATACATAACGTACTTTACATATATATACTTTACATCCATAGTAGTAGACATTAGTGAATATGAGAACAACCTTTACTTTAGGCACTATGACCTATAGTACTTGTAATATGCATGTGAGTGAGTGTGTGTGTACATTTGTCTACATGATCACATAATATCTATCAAAACATATTGAGGTAGCCACCCTCTTAGGACATAATATACCTTCAAGAGTAAATCACACAACACATAATAGCATAGGAGACAAGTTAACTTCATATTACACTTAAGACTCCTAAATTGTGCTATTCATGCATTTACATAGGGGTACATAGGTAAGGGTTTATTATTAACCATTTTTAACTTATCAATGGCAGATCCTATAATTTACCTAATATGGATATAAACATGCTTACACAATATCCATACGACCTAAATCATAACTAGAATAGGAAAGTACGCATAAGCTTCACATAGTATCATCATAAGTACATGCTCATATATTCATCAATTTGCCTTCATGGTCTTGGTCAAAACATATATAGATTGATAATAAAGTAAAGACCTCCACAATAAGTGGACCATACCACACAGCACCATACAAGGCTTCATCAACTTGAATACTATACGGGAAGTAAAAAGATAAACATTCTTACCAATTTCTCACCCTTTGAGCATCATTGATTAGTACACCTTGTTAATCAATAAATAATATATAGGAAATTATATAAATGTACTTTATTCATAGAATAAACCATGTACAAGCCACTATAACATTATACTATAACATAATACAACACATCAACATACTAGGAAAGTAGAATAACATAGATCATTATCTAATTTCCCTTGCATTGGTTTTAGATCATATTTTATACATAATATAAGCCTAAATCAGTATATAAACCTTCATTTATCCTTATTGAAATCATAATTACATACCCTCAAGATTAAGGTTACAACATAGGCATTTAAGCTTGCGATTTTACTAGAGTACAGAAGACTTCACCAATTCAATTAACTCTCTAAGGCTTTTATTATCATTCATATTTTATAATTAATACAATTATTAGTCAGTATCTAATTATATAAGAATAAAAAGACGAAATCATGCTTCATCTAATCACAATTCGATATCCATTACACACTTAGCTTTTTGACTTCATAACCTATAGGAATCTAGATCAAATCATGAAAGAGTTACTTAATTTGATCATTAATGATTTATACCTAAAAAATTTATCCATTATATAAACCTAAAACAGTAGCTACAGCAGTTAATACATAATAAAAACTATACACAACTGATCTCAAAATCGACTTCAACGCAACATATAGAAACATAGGCTATTAATGTTCAAATATTCATACATTAATCCTCATGGATCTTAAACATAAATTCATGTAAATAACGGCATATACAATAACTTTAACGTAGTAGGATAATAATTCAATCGATAACAATTCAGATCACAAACCCCATGCATGGCTAAGTCGTTTGGGTGAAGGAGTATGGGTTCATCATGAAATTGAAGTAAACTACACGTTAAAAGTATTGTACTAACTTCAATTAATAATGATTCAACCGTTCAAAAACTTTTTGGAAAGAACCCATGGCAGATTGAAGAAGAAAGCTCTTCGTCATATTTTTCTATTTCGAAATATTTTAAAATGGCTCTCTAGATTAAAACATAACATGAGATGAAGATAACCATACCTTTGTCTAGTTTAAAACCTCTGAACCTTTATAATTTATCCAAATAAAACCCAGCTCGAAGTATTTCTTTAGCGTCACCAACAATAGTGTTTTGAAGGGAAACATTTTTGGAGGGAAAGGTTTCAGTCGTGTGAGAGGATACTAAAATGGGGTGATAACGTTTTTGATGACTTATATACATACAAAATTACTTAAATAAATCCATAATAATCAGTTTAGGACGTGGGGTGAATTTCCCATTCACCCCTTTAATGAAACAAACGCAGGCTTCCAGTTGCAGGCAACCTTTTATAATGGCAATGACGGGGCGTCGAGGCCATGACGGCCGTGCCTGGCCTCCGTCGCCTGACACTAAGCCAAAATTTGCTTAATACTTGACCAATTCATGTATCCCTCAACTAGACATTCTCCACGTGTCGTTGGTTTACTAACGATCTGTCGTTGGGTCCGTCAATTGATTACGAACCATAAAAATTTATACACCTTCACCATAAACTTCATCCAAAATAAACACCTATAAGACATTCAGACAGTCCAACCCTCATCATGACACACGTTGAACATCTTAAGGGCTATCTTTTGAACGCCTTGGATGTTTTTGGTCGTTTGACCTCAAAACATGTCGAAACTTCATATAATTCCATTAAAATTATTATAAACCGTTTAAAGACATGTTAAACTCATTTAATACAATTTAAGAATTGATAGACACATGAGACATATAAGCGACTAGTCTTTCAATGTTTTGGGCTTCCCATGACATTCGACTTCCAAATCACTTTAAACATTTTACACTGCCTATAAACAATAAAATAATACATTTTAGAAGCGTATTAATTAATGAAACACATAGAACCACATATTAGGCATCTACGTGACTTAGTCGTCGAACGTCTTAGTCGTCCCTTAACATTCGACTTCCAATACCTCTAATATTTTAACTACTGCCTATATACTATATTTTAAGCTTATTTAGGAATTTATAACTTTAAGAAAAACATGTTAGGATCTAGATATCTTATTTCATTTTCAAGGTCTTACAACTTCAACGATGGAACCTAAAATGTTAGCGAAAGAAGGAGAAATAGGGGTTAGCAAATATTTTGTAGTAAGTATGGAAACATATGCACACAACACATAGAAATCATTCTAAAAAGGTACTTTTGTTCAAAAGCACGCAAAGTCAGTTTGGAAATCCTTGTGCACAATTAATAACCAATACAAGACGATAATCACATAATCCTTAAGCCCAGATCATGTACAAAACAAGACAAATATCATCTACTCTAGTCAAGTCAACATGCATATCAACATATTTGAGAATATAATCAAGCAAACTGCGACATCAAGTTGTAACACTTACAAGCATGTATAAGAGTTTATAACATCAAAATATATGCAACACCCTTCCTCATAAAACCACATAAAGTCCACAAGTAAACCAAACAAGGACCACAAGAAATATCTAACTTTACATACAATAACATAAAGAGTAGCCATCATCACATTTAACAATACAGACCAACAACATGTTGATAAGTGAAAGAAATATCATATAGTATCATCAACATATATGATGTACATATGAATATCATTTCCATTATAAGCACATAAGAAAATAAGAACGTCCTTCTAAGGCTTCCCTCAAGGCTAACTAAGACAATATGTTGGTAGAGTCCCTTACCCCTACCGAGAATAACTCAAACCCCTCAAGTCCTCCTAGTTAGAGTTCAGTTTATTACTTCATTTTACTTTTGAGAACATATTTCCGTAACCGACATAGACCACATGAGATAATGTGGAATCCGGTGTTATGGAACGCTACACCTAAAGAAGGTGGAATACTTACAAAGGTATTACAAAAACATAAACATAGCATCGATGTGGATCCACAAGCTAGTATTCATATGGTGTCTACATAGTTCAAGATGTAGTAAATTTAGTTGGGACCCTTTTTTTTCTCCATGCATTATATTCACTAATATTATGAGTACAATACTGAACTACCTTCCCTATGTGGAAAGGGACACTTCTTACTACCATTTAACTCAGTGCTCGGCTAAAGTCCCTTTTGAAATGTCTACCATAAATAATGGTAACTTGGTTTAGGACATAGGAGACTACTCCTAATATAGTTATAATGTTTAGCTCAATAGAAATTGCATGAAAACTTCCTATCATTAGATCCCTAAAAATGTGAGATTAACACTTTAACATTATCATCATAAAGTAAGGCACATAGGTACTTCATAACAAACCATATATAATTACACCATAACATAATATCAAAATATTCATAATCAAGACAATTCAATTGTATCATCATATCAACACCTACTTCAGTCAAGCATAATGTACACTTCAATCGAACTTCATCACCAATTACAAGCCACGATAATTGCAGTAAAATGTTGAGATCACAAAGACTTAATCAATCTCCTTCACAAGCCACCTTCCAAGGTTTTACCATCAACCATACAACTCAACCCAACAATGGGTGTAGTATAATAACACAATATTATTTAAAACACTAATGAAGTCAATTGCATCACAACACCTCAATTACACACTAGTGCATAATCTAGGGTTAGGGACTTGGGTCAATTTTATGATCTACTTTATATACGAAGTTAAATAATCAAGAATAAGATACATCATACTTTAGGCATTATATTCCAAACAAAACCATAAACAATAAAATTTAGAAGACCAAATTTGTTATTAAAAGAAACCTACATGCAACTCATCTTTTTTAAATCAAATTAGGAAGAACCCTTTACGAAAAGGAATCGTTAAGGTGAAGGGTTCCCATATCTTGGTATTTCATGAAGATTGATGGAATAAATTTGAAATCTTTATTACCTAATGACCTTGACCTAGTTCTCCAATAGAATTCGTCATTTTGGGACAGAGAAAGAAGAGAGAAGGAAGAGCAATTGTGCTTTGGGATTAAGAGGTGTTGGGTTTATTTAATTAGACTTATGTTTTAATATGGGTACTTAACCAAATTAATTTGACCTCTCTTAGACCCCAATTAACCAAAAACATACCAACTAATTAAATTAGATAACTTAAAACTCAGGAAATTGCAGGTCTGACCTACGAGACTACGACCTACGTTTTGTAGGTCAGTCAATGACCATGCCCCCACCATACTGTCCACGGTGGTTTCTGTCAAAGAGTAGCCAAATTGTAAATTTTTCCAAAATGTCTATGTATCCAAGGATGGAGGAATCAATATCGTGCCGTCTCACCTATGCCCTATGGATGGCAAGTATACGTGGAAACTACCTGAACTGCCCCATTGGCAGCTTTGGGTGAAAATTAAAAGGTCCTCCTCAAGGACCCTTTGGTTTGTCTCTAGGGAGTCCTAGATGGATATTTAAACCCTAAACCATCTCCAATATGTGTAAGACACCTTACAAAAAATTTCATCAAATTACGACTTCTAAAACCTCGTCAGGTATGCTTAGGCATACTAGTACTGTTGGCACTAGTCTCGGGATGTCATGGACGTTCCTTTACATTTTAACTCTAAAACTTCCCAAATGACTTTTATACACTATTATTTACCTTTAAAAATTGTTAAAAATCTTTGATACACTTTTCAGACTCTAGATTTGGCTTAGACTTTAAGAGTGTTACCTTATCCCCCCCCCCCCGCCCCATCAACAACGTTCGTCTTAGAATAAACTAAAATCTTTAGAATTAAAGGATAGACTCAATATTATCTGCCCAACCAACAATATATACACTCAACATGAGTTACCACTCAGACATGACATTTAAACATAGCAATTAAAAATTTCAATTACTACACATAAGAACTCAAAACAACAACATGAGGAGTTTTCCTTTTCACCACAACATGGGCTCAATATATCATCAAAGAGTCAATTATGAAACAATTTGATATATCAACATGCTAAAAATCACTTCATAAAGGAAAAAAATTTGACAAGTACACAATAAGTACAAAAACAAGAAAAAGACCATTTTCCCATAAACTTCATTTTAGCAAAAATCTTTTACCATGATATGCATATCTTTTAAAAACATGTAAAATTAAAATCACTCATTATTTTCATTATCAATAGGAACAACTACCTTAGTTATTAAAGCTTCATGTCAGCCTCAGCCTCCCATATTGCTCCCTCTATTAGGTGGTTTCTCCATAGGACTTTTACGCAGCACATCTCTTTACTCCTGGATTTCATCACTTGTCAATCGAGGATTTTGCCCTGAACCTCTTCATAGGAGAGGTTCTCATCCACACTAAGACCCTCAAAATAAAGAATGGCCTCAGGGTCAGTAATGCACTTTTTAAGCATGGATACATTTAAAACTAGGTGAAACGAAGCTATCTCATTAGGTAATCTCAACTAATAAGAAACTTTACAAAACCATTGCAAAATTTCATTGGGACACACATGAACAAGGCTTAACTTCACTTTCTCGCCATATTTCATAACCCCTATCATGGGTGATATTTTCAAATACACCCTATAACCTTTTTCAAATTCTAATTCCGTCCTCCTATTGTCGGCATAAGACTCTGGGTAAAGGTTGTTTGCAATCGGTTTCTTATGAAATGAAATTTCTCCTAGTTCTTATAGATCAATTGGGGATCAAGAAGTGAGGATTTGCCAACTTTAAACCATCCCATCAAATATCTATACCTCCTACCATACAAAGCTTTGAAAAGAGCCACGGATATTGAGAAATGGTAAATATTGTTATTAAAAAAGGTCACCAAAGGCAAGTGCTAATCCCAACTTCCCTTGATGTCAATGACACAAGTTCTATGAATATACTCAATACTTTGGATAGTACGCTCTCCTTATACATCTGTTTGGGATAAAAAATTGTGCTTCACTTCACTTTTGTACCCAATCCTCTTTGGAACAACCTTCGAAATCTAGATGTCGATTGTGTTCCCCTATCCAATTTGATGGATAACGGAATACCATGAAGATTGACAATCACAGCAATTTATATATTTGCATAATCCTCCACCGAGTAAGTAGACTTGACAAGAATAATATGAGCATATTCGGTCAATCTATCCACAAACATCCATATAGAGTCTAATTCCATTCAAGTCTGAGGAAAACCCACTATATATTCCATATTAATGTCTTCTCACTTTTTAATTGGGAACTTTGATTTCCTTAAGTAAACCACTGCTCTTTTAGTTCTCTGCTCTCATTTGTTGGCAATTTAGACACTTTGCCAAAAATTCTGCTATGTCCCATTTAAGCCATCCCACCAAAATAATACCCTAATTTCATAATACATCATTGTAGAACATACATTAATCAAATAACAGGAACCATGAGCTTTATCGACAATTCGATTTCATAAATAATTATCATTGGGTACACACAACCTACCTTGGTACCTCAAGAAACCATCACCCCCTTGGGAGAATGACTCATTTAGCTAACCAATAACCGATTATTTCAGATTCATTAATGATGGGTCAAGGTTTTGCTTAGAATTCACTCCAACCACCAAAGATGATTCAGAGTCATGATGAACGATGAAACTAGTATTTGGAGAATCTTCCGATCGAACACCAAACTCAGCCAACCTATGAACATCTTTCACTAGGTATCTTTTGGCTTTCTATACATGCGATACAATACCCATAGTAATAAGAATTAGTCATCCGCAACAAAATTGGATTTACAGGAGTGATAGAGAACACTCATGGCGTAATCTTTCAACAATTCTAACCACCTTCATTGTAAGATATTCAACACCTTTTGGGTAAACACATATTAAAGACTCTTATAGTTGATATACACATCAAGACGAATCCCATATTTATGATGCCTCAATATCTTCAAGGCAATCAACACGTCCGCTAACTTAAGATCATGAGTTGGGTAGTTCTTCTAATGAATCTTAAATTGCCTAGAGGCAAAGGCTGTGACCTTCCCATGTTGCATAAGGACACAACCCAAACCGATTCATGATGTATCAAAATATATGACAAAACCATTGGTACCCTCTGGTAAGGTCAATACCCAAGTGGATGTAAGCCTATGTTTCAACATATTGAAGCTTCATTCAAAAACCTTCGACCATTCAACCTTAACATTCTTTTGGGTAAAAGTGGTCAAAGGAGAAGCAAATGATGCAAAACCATCCATAAACCTCCTACTGTTCTCGACAAGACCCAAGAAACTTCTAATATTAGTTGGAGCCAAACGTGTAGGACAAATCTTGACTGCTTCCATCTTTCTTGGATCCAGCTCTGCACCTTCACTATACAAGATAAGGACAATAAAAGCCACTGACCTCAACAAAAACTCAAATATGCTATACTTGGCAAAAAGTTTGTATTTCTTAAGGACTTGCAGAACTACCTTCAAATGGTCCATATGCTCACTTTTATTCATCAAATATATAAAAATTTCATCTATGAAGACGATCACAAATGAATCTATGTGGTCTCATAACACCCTAGTAATTAGGTCCATTAATGTCTCCGGGGCATTAGTAAACCCAAAAGACATCACCCTAAAATCTTTCTGGGACTGACTGTATTTGTTTGCAAAAGTTTTAGGTAAAACGTATTTGTAACCTCCAAAGCAGCTCCACCATGCCTAGAACAACACGGGAATAACCTTTTTTGAAACTTCTGGACTATACTTAATAAACCAGGTATGAGTAGTTGGTTGTAAGTAAATGAAATTGAACCAGGTTGATCTGTAGTCATGCCAATTCTATGTCTGACGTTTGTGTTTTATTATTAAATTAATTGGAGTATGCAAGTGATCAACCTGCAACTCAAAAGGACATATTATAGTATTGATAGTAAACTTAGAATAAGCAATACTATCATGATCAAAATTATCACTGACCTTATTCTAAATATTCATAGAGCCTGTGTCTACAGGAATGAACTCATAGTATTTTCAGGTTTTTAATAGATTATCTGAATCCACGTAATTTTTTTTAGAATACAAGGATTTAACATGTTGTTTTACCTCATATTTTTCGTACTCTTTATCAAGGGCCAATATGGTAGAGACCTGTAAAGAGATTATTTCAAGGATTTCTTTTTCTTTTGGAAGTCTTACTGTTGTTGAGGCGGTTGTTGGAGCAACTACTTTTTTGAATATTTCTAGAGCTTTCATGGTGTAAGAATCTTTTGTTTGAGGATGAGATTATCTAAGTACGCTTGAAGGCGAATGACATCAAGGTTCAACTTCTTGCTTGAGGGTTTTTTTATGAAGATCTCAGAGGCAAAAGAGGAAAAGGAGATATCAAAAAGATGGTCTTTATAGGTGGTAAAATAGCTAGATCGGAATATTTTGTTTTGGTCATTCGGAGATGGTCGGATTGCAAATGGTTTGACCAAAGGTTCTCTTTCGGGGCCTTTTCCCTTTTCTTTGAAAGGGCTCTCTTGAATGCTTCTACTGAAGGACTTATGATACTTTTCCCTCTGAAAATTCTCTATTAAGAAAGTCAGGGAGAAAATTATTTTCTCCTTTGAGGTATTCGATTAGGAAATTGAAATTAGATAATAGGACTTGCCATATAGAAAATATTTGTTTTTCTACAAGATTCTTATTATCCTGTTAAAGGATTTGTTTGGATGATTTGATATCAACCCTAAGCAAGAACTTCTTAAAATATTTAAATACAAAGAACTATTGATAGGAATTCATTTTTATCCATCCTATAGTTTTATTGGGCGGGATTCCAGATACAAAAGGCAAAACGAACTAATTGTTCTGATGAACTGGGGATTTCCTTTGATTACAGATACCGCCATAGCCTTTATCAGAGGCATCAGTTTCTACAATCATAAAATAGTAAGGGTTAGAGATACCTAGACAAAGGAGGTTTTAAACCATGATTTCAATTTTTCTGACGGCGTATGTCTGCTCAATTCCCCAAGGAAGTGGGTTCTTTTGAGGCGTGCAATACAAAAGGTACACAAACCTGTATAATTTTGGGGATAAAATCCGCCACATAGGTAAGGCTTTTTAAAAATAATTGTAATTGGGTTTTATCAGAAATTATGTCAGGGAACTTATCAAAGAACTCAATGGCCCTAAAAAAAGGTTTATAAGTACCTTGAAACAAGTCATGTCCTAAAAATTTTATATTTGTTTGAAACAAAGTCATTTTCTTAGCGCTAACTACAAGATCGTTATGCTTGAAAATTTTAAGGAAAACATCAAACTATTTAAACTGAGATTCAATGTCGTTAGAAAATATCCGTACATCATCAATATAGACAATTTACATACGGCAAATGTTATTAAATATTGAATTCATAATATTCTTAAATTCTTAAGGGACATTCTTAAGCCCAAAAGGCATACTGTTGCAGTCGTATTCTTCAAATGGGACATGAAAAGAAATTTTATATTTATTCTTTTTAGGAATCTATATTTGCCGAAATCATGATTTCAAGTCAAAGTTGGTGTAAATATTGGCTTTGAAAGTACATTTCAAGAGATCTCCCTTGTTGGGGATCGGATAACGTGTCCATTTTAAAATAGAGTTGAAGGGATATAATTAATAACAATACGGGTGAACCCCTTTCTTTTTAGCTGTGTTATTAACATAAAACGCTCAGCAACTCCAAAGGGACTTTAAGGGACGAATGATGTTATTAATAAATAATGAATTTATTTCTTTCTTACCAATTTCTATTAATCAATGGTTCATCTGAATGGGCCTAGCTTTCATAGAATTGGCATGTTCATTGAATCCATCATTATAAGGTAAATCAACTTTATGGCTTTTTCTAGCCTAGAAGGTATAAGGAAAGTCAGAGCAAATTTCTTTTTCAAAAGTTTTGTATAAATGGAATATTTTGTAACCATTTTAGGGGTTTTAAAAATTTGCTCAATCCTTTTTTTTTGAATGTCCTATTTGAGAAAACGGATTTGAGCTATTTTAATAGCAGTGTTTTTTCGCAAGAAATGGGTTCTCTTAAAGAGAGAGAGTTTTGATAAAACGGAATGAAATATCTTTTCAATTTTTTTTGATAGAATCAAAATCTAAAATATATGATTTAATCTGAGTGATGAAGGTGTTCCAAGAATAATTTCTTCATTAATATTTTTTGTTATAAAAAAATCATTTGAGAGACAAATACCATTATTTCGAATATGGGCATTTGATAACTTCTAATTAATCTGAAAATATTTCGTATGGATTAGTCCTTAAAGAATGCAATTTGTATCCGCACCGCAGTCGAAGAGAACAGTATTTTTAAGAACAAAATTATCATTTATGACTAAATTTATCATTACGTTAGAACTATGTGGAATAATTAATGTATTTGCATTAATTCTTTCTTCAGATTCGTATCTGGTCTAAGAGGGTTGCATTTTTTCTTGTTTTCTTTTTTCTTTTTAATGTTGATCAATCTCCTTCCCTCTAAGAGATTTTCTTAGGAGAACTTGCTCAGTCAAGGAGTCAACTTCAATTTTGTGGAGTCTATTTTTGACTTCACAATTATACTTTTGTAGGAGATTGAAGGATCTTTAGTCTTGCTTTCAAATCAGAGTACTGATTGATGGATATTTAGTCTTGCTTTCAAATCTTTGAATGATTTGTCTCATACTGAAGGGAGAAATACGGGTAGTTTCTTCTTTTTGTTTAACCACCAATTTTTGTAATTCCAATAAGTATTCTCTCTAAGAGTCATCTTCTTTGATGTGCTAAATGGTTGAGAATAGAGTGTCTATAGAAGCGGCTGACATAACACTGAAAGTTTTACTATCACATACGCAAAATTCTCCATTGCATTTTCATTTAGATCTATTGTCCGATTTAGTGTATCGTACCATGTAGAGGAAATTTTCACCGCTTTCTTCTTCGGAAGAGTATTCTGGAGCAGATACAAATTCTTATTCTTCTAATATAATGAAGAGTTTTTCTTGGAATCTTTGTCAACTTCGAGACGATTGATTTTCTTCTTTTTTCTTTTATTTCTTGGACAATCAGGAGTTTTATGATCCTTTTTTATGCATTTCAAACATTTCTCTGTTGATGAAGGCTTATGTGAAGTTTTTCCTTTAAACTTCTTCTTAGTTTTGTCGTAACCCCTCTTGTTCGCTTGTTTTCTTAGGCCAAATCCTTCAGCCCTTTCTTTCTTTGAATCCTTTTTTGCAGAGGGAGGTTTCAAGACCGGGAATCCAAAATCATAACAGAAACTTCCGAGTTCTATGGATAAATGTTGTTGTCTTTTTTAATATGTTCTTTTAGCTTAAGGTCTGTGCATATCTCTATGGCTTCAACATTGCTAATGATAATAAGATCACCATATTAGAGTTTCGGATAAGGAATTTTTCCATCGTTATGTCTCTTATTTAAGATCTAAAATTTTTGGCAAAATGAGGTGGAAGGCCACTCAGGAAGCATTCTTTCCAATAATCGTTATTGCAGTCCTTTCTAATCATGACCTTAGTCAAGAACATTTCTTTGTTCCATATAAGATATGAGAGTCTCTTTTAGTACATATTGTTCAGGATTTCAAACTCCTATCTTGGAAAATTCATGGTTCTCTTAAAAATGTTTAGTAATGCTATAAATAAGTGTTGTTGTGTAATCTTCTACAATTTCATTAGAGAAAGTAGAGATGCCATTCTAAGTTTTAACTGCTGTCCGTATACTGACAACATTTTGAATGTATGCTTTTCTTGTTCTGTGAGGTAATTATCCCATCAATGCTTGAGAGTGCCCGTAAATACTGCTATTAATCTTTGAGGTGCTTAATTATCAGTGGCATTCTTGCATTTATAAGCAGTGACATTCATCCCCATTTCTTGGAGCTTGTTGTAGATCTAGCCTCTTGCCATTCCATCAATGTTCCATTCTGTTATTCCTGTTCTGTGGGCTACAGATTGAGGATGAAGATTATTCTCTTCAAACTGAACATAAGTTAACGATGGCCTAGGATAATAATTCTTTGAAAAGGGGAACCTATTCTTTAACATACAAAGGATATTTCCTTCGGTAATCTTGATATTCGAAAATTGATCATTAATCCTTACCAGGATATCTTTTAAGTTATTAAATTAAGTAGAGATCTTCGGGAAAGCTTTAGGAGAAAAGTCAGGGATCAAAAAAATAGGGCTTATATCTATTTGGAGGATGCCTTTGGGTGAACTTGGCTTGCAACCAATTTTACTTCCATAATTTTTGTTGGCTTCATTGATTTGTCGTGAAACCACATGAAGAACTTGATTGGTGTAATTGTTCTGTTCAAGAACATTGTTTATGTCACGGGTTTCTTACAAGGAGTAGCTCTTAGGATTTCTTTTCTACAAGGAATGCTTAATCCTTCTAAAGGAGGGGTAATACTGTCGATAGTGGCCTCTATAGTGTACAACCTGTTTACCAAAACTTGAAGGGATAACTAAGTGTTATCAATTTGGCCTGAGTGTTCAAAAAATTTGAACAATTCTATTTCTTTGCCGAATCATTTCTTATCAACATACACTTATCTATGAATGAGATTCTTTGTTCTATCTTATAGGAATCCTTATACAATTCCTTTTCTCTTTAATGTTTAGGATCATTCCACCATTTTTTAACGATCCTTTTGTCATGGGCTAAATCCCTTTCATTTATTAGGACTCCAATGGAATCTTTTTTCTTATGTTTAAGAGTCTGCATGTATCTTGGATTAGGACTTCCATGTGCCCTATTTTCATAATAAACTTTTGGATTAGTGTTGGAGAAATCTACGCCATGGAAATTCCTCTACTCTAAAGCTTCAGTAGTTTTAGTAGCATCATCATCCTCTTGGGTTTTCTAATAAGAAGGTTTAGACGAAGAAATTCTTCTACCTGAAGATTCTTGGCTCAATGAAACAAATCTTAAAAACATAAGGTTAATAGATCTGTAAGAGAATTGGATGACCCATTCTAGTGAAGACCTAGCATGTTGGATAGGAAGGGGCTCGGTAATAGATTCAAATTTCAAATCTTCATCAGAGTGATTCTATTCCCAGTTTTATAATCTTGGAACGAAGGTGGTACTGTGTTGTTTGTTTGCTTCCATGAGCGTAGTAACTACTTTCACACTAGGGTTGATAGCCTTTGGGTCTATCATGGTTTTCATGAGCTTGTAATATACTCGATATATCACAACTATTTCTCTGGTGTCAATCTTACTATTCATATTCTTGGTTTTGATTTTAAGCATCAAGGTATCCATAATACAGGATCATGGATATCTATCGAGAAGTGGGATAACAGTTGAACTAAACTAAGCCATTAGCGAGGTTACTTTCTAAAATACCTAAGTGAATTATCAAAGTTAAGTAGACGAGCTTGACACCAAAATAAATAATGGTACAATAATACCAAATAAATGTTGAACAAGATAAAGAGTAATGAAATAAATAAAAGCTTATATGTCATGATGATAATATAAGATTTAAGTTCACATTCGTCAAGTATAGAAAGGGACGACAAGTCATCCATTGAGCTATGCGTACCTCATACTAGAAGCAAGCTTCCATAATGTATGAGTCAACTCTAAAAGTTGTAAAGATATTGAAATTGAGCTAAGCAACGATAGACTAGTAATGATCTTGTGCCAATGACATGTAAGCCTCATGAGATAAGACTACCACAAGGGTGGATAATGGTCTCCAAATTCTCCTTGTGTTTTAACTATGTCACCAACATAGGTTACTAGCTAGTGGATCCACCTATGAAATCTAGGAAGTATTCTGTTTCACTTTGGCCAAAGAACCACATCTTTTCAGTGTGGGGAAGACATTGGATTTAATATTAGCTCACATGATATATGTCAGTTTTACAAGAATGAAAAGATTAACTTGTAAGTAGGGTAGTCAAATCATTTCCTTAGTCTTTTGGGTTACTTACCTGATTCATTGTAGGAATAAGACTACAATGAATCATTGAAGTAGTAAGTAAAAGATAGGATCAAAGGGGATCATTGAAATACACAATAAAATGAATAAAGGACAGAAAAATAAACTAAGTCTAGGGAGAGGAGCTTTCGGCTAAAGGGGAGCCAAATTATTAAATTTTGCTCGAGTTGTTCTAATATTATGTTCATGATTCCAAGGTCTTATGTTCCTATATAAAATGAGTTGTTTTCTTTAAATTCATGAAAATATGTCATATTCAAAGCATGATTCATAAATAACTAATTAGGAAGGTGAAGCGACTTCACTTTCCAAAAATGGCATGTTGATATACGAAGAGCTTTCCCTGATCATGTGTAGTTCTTATGTGTTTATGTGCATACACCGTTAGTTAGTACAAGTGTGTACAAACCCATTTACAATAACTATTTTGATAGATGCAGGTCCTTGAAGAAGATTGAAGATTATTTAACACTGTTTGGACTAGTACCTCTAGACATTGGTAGGTCTTCTTGAGTTAGATAATGCTTATGCTTTACTCTCTAGCTTTAGTAGATTAGACATAGCTAGTGGATGTTTTTCTAGCGTTTCCTTTCAAAGATTTTTTCATTCCTTTGTATTTAGTACAGTTTAGCAATTATGAAAGTTATTATGAATTTTTGATTTCAATTATTCAATATGTTAATAGATGGTTGTTTATTTTAAGCTATTAGTACATCACTCTTATGAAGAAAAGATATGATGTCTAAGTACACTAAATTTTTTTTTAAAGTTTTAAATTTCCAACTAAATTTAACTATATGATTATGATTAAAGCTAAGATGAGTCTTGTGTGCGACCTGTGAGAGGTTAACGACGCCGGTCTAATATAGGGTGCTAGGACCAGGGTGTTACAAACTTGGTAACTGAGCATGAGGGTAAATAACCTAGAAATTAAAACTCAAAAAAACCATGTTGCGTAGTTTCTAGCCTATGGTTGTTAAGTTCAGCACAACCATGACTTAAACACTTAGTGATGTGAAGAATCTTCCATTCTTCTACTCTTTATTGTGCTGTGTAAAGCTTTGACATTTTTTTGTTGTTCTAGCATCAAACTTTCTTCTTTTGTGTGCATGTAGAAAATGAACACAAGAAGAAATACAATTAGAAGATTTGGAGAAGTAGGGGCTGGGAGAAACCAAGTTCCTGCTCAAGCCCCTAGCTGCTGGAGTGCAAGTGCCTGTCAACGCAGCTTCTATGACGGATGGAGAAGTGAGAGCAACACTGGTTAAGATGGTCCAAGCCATAATTGCTAAGGCAGATGCTATCATAGCTCAAACCACTAGAGAGGGTTCTCCCTGGGCTAACCCACATGCTAGCCCCATGTCTAGAAGATTGAGAGATTTCACCAAGATGAATCCTCCAATAAACTTAGGGTACAGAACCAATGAGGATCCCCATGAGTTTGAGGAAGAGATCCACAACATTCTCTGTGCTATGGGTGTTGATGAAGAGGAGAATGCTAGCTTGGCTTCATACCATCTCAAGGATATTTCTCAGGTATGGTTCAAGATATGATTAGATGGTCGAGAACCATTAGAAGTCCCCATCACTTAGGACATTTTCAAGACTGCAATCCTAGAGATGTTTTTTCCCAGAGAGCAGAGAGGCTATGGTTGAGTAGTTCATCAACCTGTGTTAGGGAGATATGTCACTCAAGGAATACTCGTTGATGTTTTTTAAACAATCCAAAGATGCTTCTTCCCTGTTGTGCAGTAGCAGGGATGAGATGAGCAGGTTTGTGACTGGTGTATCGGAGGATCTAGAGGAGGAATGTCAGGCAGCCATGTTTTATGATAACATGGACATTTCTAGGTTGATGGTACATTAACATCAGGTGGAGGAGATTCATCAGAAGAAGAGAGGCCAAGAAGGCAAGAAGCCTAGGCCCTCTGATCTTGCTGGTTTTAGCATTGGTAGGAGTTCCTTTTGAGTCCAGAACAAGACAAATTTTAAGAAGGGGAACCAACACTCAGGTAATGCTACTCCTTCTAGGAACACTAGTGCCAAAAGGGGCATGTCTGACCTCATGAAGGGCAATGATAGAAATGCCCTGCTGATAGAAAGTCATGTGGTAAGTGTGGTCGTTTGCACGGAGGTGAGTGAATGGTAGGTTCTAATGCCTGTAATGGGTGCAGCAAGAGTTGTAATATGATCAGGAACTTCCCACATGTGAAGAATCAGACCAAGGCAGATACTCACTCAACCTAATCCTACTATTGCAGCCGAGTCTCCTAAGAAGAACAGGTTCTATTGTTTGAAAGGTAGAGAGGATCAACAGAAGACAACTGATGTGGTAACTGATAATTTGCATGTCTTTTCGTTTCCTATGTGTGAATTGTTAGATCAAGTATCCACCTCTTCTTTTTTTACTCCTTTAGTAGCTAGTAAATTGGACTTGCTTCCTAAGATTTTGCATGAAGCTTTTCTAGTTAGTACTCCTATCAGAGACATCATTGTAGCTGAAAGAGTATATAGACATTACCCAATAAATGTTTTTGATAGAGTTATCTATTCTGACCTAATAGAATTAACCATTCTGGACTTTGATATAATTTTGGGTATGTATTAGCACCATAAATGCTATGCTAGCATAGAATGTCGAAACAGGGTAGTAAGGTTTTGGTTTCCTAATGAGTTAAAGCAGGAATTGGAAGGGCGTATTTCAAATCCAACAGGCCAAATAGTGTCCCATCATAAATACAATAAGATGTTACCTAAGGGGCACTTACACCAACTAGTTTGACTCAATGACTTAGAACATGAAGTTCCTTCCATAGAATGAGTGTCCATAGTGAATGAGATTCAATGTCTTTCTGGAGGATTTACCAAGAATCCGTCATAAACTGGCTATTGAATTTGGTGTTGACTTAGATTCCAATACCAAACCAATTTCCATTACAACCTACAAAATGGCTCCAGCTGAACTGAAAGAGTTGAAGTTGCAGTTAAAAGATCTATTTAATAAGGGATTCATCCAATCGAGGATATCCCCATGAGGTTCTCCAGTGTTGTTCGTTAAGAAAAGAATGGAACCCTTAAAATATCTATCAATTATCGACAACTCAACAAGTCACTATAAAGAATAGACACCCTCTTCCCAGAATTGATGATTTATTTGATCAGATCCAATGTTCAAGTTTCTTTTCTAAAGTAGATATCTGGTTAGTGTATCACTTGCACCAGATTAGCGTGCGGCAAGAGGACGTTCCTAAGACTTCCTTCTACACTAGGTATGTTCATTACATATTTCTTGCCATATCATTTGGTCTCACTAACGCACAAGCTGCGCATATGGACCTTATGATTAGGGTCTTCCTTGAATACATTGATTCTTTTGTCATTAAATTCATAGATGAAATCCTCATGTACTCTATGACTAGAGAATATCATGAACAACATTTCAGAATGACATTGCAAGTACTCAGGAAACAACACCTACATGCAAAATTTAGAAAATGTGAATTTTTGATGAGATTAGTGACCTTCCTTGGTCATGTTGTGTCTGAACAGGGTGTAGAGGTTGATCCAAAAAAGATTGAGTTAGTAAAGAACTGGCCGAGACCTCTCACTCTTATAGTCATCCGGAGTTTCTTGGGTTTTGCGAATTAAAATCGCATATTTGCTGAGGGTTTTTCCACTTTTTCTACTCCATTGACAGCTTTAACAAAGATGAAAGAAAACTTTGAGTGTTCTGATACTTGTGAAAATAGCTTCCAAGAACTCAAAGACCGACTAAGTTCATCCACAATTCTCACATTCATGTATTCTTATGCAGGATGGCAAGGTTAGTGCATATGCATCAGGATAGTTAAAAATCCACGAGAAGAATTACCCTACACATGATCTTGAGTTAGCTGTTGTGGTATTTGCATCAAAACATTTTAGACATTACTTATATGGTGTATATGTTGATTTATTTACTGATCATAAAATCTTCAGTATGTTTTTACACAGAGAGAATTGAATTTTCATAAAAGAAGATTGCTGGAGCTGCTCAATGATTATGACATGAGTGTCTACTATCACCTAGGTAAGTCCAAAGTAAAGGCTAATGCATTGAGTAAATTAAGCATGGGCAGTGTGTCTCATATTACTGATGAGAATAAGGAGCTGGTTAAAGAGGTACACCAATTGTCTAGGTTAGGAGTACGACTGGTAGACACACAAAACTAGGGTTTTTCACTTCATTACAGTTTTGAATCCTCATTTATTTTGTAGATGTTAAAGATAAGCAGCATCTCAACTTGTTCTCATGAGTTGAAAGACTCAGTGTTGAGTAAGCTGAATGACTCATTCTCCCTACAGAGTAATGGTGTGCTTAGATACCAGGGTAGACTTGTTGTGCCCAATATTGATAATCTGAGATCTAATATTATTGCAGAGGCTCATGATTCCATATATTCCATTCATCCAGGTTAAACCAAAATGTATCATGATCTCAAGGAGATCTATTGGTGGGAAGGTACGAAGCGAGATATTTCTAAGTGTGTGGGGGAGTGCCTTAGCAATTCTTAAAATTTGCTTTGACTAGGATTTTTAATTAATTTATTAAGTTGTTAATTTAATTAATTAAGTGACCTAGGGTAATTGCTAAATCACCCCAAAGTCAGTGGAACATAACCAACCCCTTCGGACCATCCTAGGTTAGGTACTACGATGTTTCTTTAGTTAGTTACTCGGCTAGTGTCACCCGGTTAGGTCTTACGATATTGGGCATACTAGTTAGTTTATTTTAATTAAGCCTAGGTTATTTATCTAATTAGTTAAGTTTGTTAGAGCCTCAGATTGGTTTGAAAGGTAGTCCTCGCGTGGCTTGACTTGTACATGCACCTGGTTCCTAACCACCATCACCGAATGTGATTGGGCTTTGCGCTTGTCTCTTGGTGGTTAGCACATGTTCTTGCACATGTGTTGCTGCACACTTCTTTTTCACTTGCTGTCCACCTCTTTTCCAAATAATCCTCACTATGTCCATGGTTTCTACTTAATATACATGATAATTTGAAATGATGATGTGCTATTGTACCAAGGCATGACACTTGAGTGCCTCGTACCTAATATGTGGAATCTAAGAAATGAAATTTTTTAGCTTAGGGTGTTCATTGCAGGTATACTTCCTAAACAAGGTTGGATTGGGGCATCTTAACATAAATGTATATCTTATGTTACATGTTAATACATTGAAATTGGCTAACACCTATAAGCGAATATTCTCTAACATGCCCAACATTACTCAATATTGGGAATTGGGATGCCTATGTACCCCAATACCTATTATTAAAAGCTACTACTCTTCACTTGAAAAGTACATTTTCTTGAAAGATACACGGTACCCAGACGTTTTGACCCTAAATATATTCTAATAATTTTTTAAAACCTTTCCACCAATTTTCATAAAATTTCGACACCTAAAATCTCGTGAAATATGTTAAGGCACCTTAGCACCTCTTAACTAGTCTCCGAACGTCATGAACGTTCCTTGACATTTTGACACTAAAATTTCCTAAAGGACTTATAAAAACTATTTTTGACATTAAAACGTGTTACAAGCCTCAGAAACTCATGAGACGCTCTAGATTAGGTTTTGGACTTTCGAAGTGTTATATTAACCCCCCTGGAGAATTCGTCCCCGAATGACACTAAAATCTTTTGTAGGCAAAGGATATACTCAATACTAGCAGCCCAACAAACAACAACATATAAAAACATGAGTTAGAACTCAATTTAAAATAAGAACACGACATTTACACAAAGCATTTTAAAAGATCAACTTTCACATAGAAGAGCTAAACATCACAACATGAGGAATTTTCTTCACAACAAAAACATGAACTCCACACAACATATAGAGTCACTTTTGTTAAAAATACATTCACAACATATTAACATGCTCAGTACTATTTTATTAAGGAAACAACATACAAAAATACACAAAATATGTGCAAATAAAGTAAACGAGATTTTTTCTATGAAAACTCATTTTAGCCAAACCTTTACCATGAATATGCATATCTTTGCAAAACAACTCAAATATAAATTTATTCATTATTTTCATTATTAATATGAATAATTAAACTTAGTTAGTAAAGAGATGAGGATAACGGGACTTACTGTCGGCCTCGACCTCCAATGTTTCTCGCTCAACTAGGTGGTTTCTTCATAACACCTTTATAGAGGCTACATCTTTGTACCTCAACTTCTTCACTGATCTATTAAAGATTTCCATCAGAATCTTTTCATTGGAGAGGTTCTCATCCGCCCCTAAACCTGTAGTATGGAGAATAGAATCGGGATCACCAATGCACTTCTTAATCATGGATACATGGAATACCAGGTGAACCGAAGTCACTTCACTAGGTAATCACAACTCGTATTAAACTTTGCCATAATTTTGAAAAATTTCATCGGGATCCCGATAGCGAGGATTAAATTTACCTCTCTTGCCAAACCTCATAACTTCTTTCATGGGTTAAATTTTCAAATACACTGTTTCTGCTTCTTCAAAGTCATGTTCTCTCCTCCTATTGTTGACACAGGAATTTTTCCCTGCAATAGACTATTTTCAATAGGTCCCTTATCGTATGAACATTCTTCAATGCATCATAGACCAATTTGGGTCAACAAAGTGAATACTTGCAAACCTCAAACCATCCAACCGGAGATCTATATATCCTACCATAAAAATATTCAAAAGGATCCATGGATGTACAAAAAAAAGTTAACTATTTTTATAAAAGAACTCCACTAAAGGAAAATTTATATACCAACATCCTTGAAGTAAATGACACAATGTAATACCCTTAAACGAACTAAGGTGAACTTGAGAGCTTCGTAAATATTTAATGACTTAATTTTGAGTTAAAATTATCCACTATGATGTTCTTTGGAAGTGTATGAAGGTTCATGACGTTTGGTGGTCAAACATTAAAGAACATCGATGATGTTTGAAAGGTGTCCCTTAGAAAGTACTTTTGTGTCTTCATGTGTTTTATTGAGTTTTACCTGTTCATTTTAATCAAAATTTAACGTCTTGGTACGACCACACCTTGGACCCATGAGGAACCCTAGAAGAGGACCCTAACACCTAGACAGAACTTACTAAGGCTGGCCCAAAATCAGCCTCAAACGAATGAGGCAGTTGACGCCCTATCGTCCAAGGGAATAGGTTACGACTTAGTATAGGAATCCAATCCTCCATGTTGCCAGCTATAGACCCAAATGACGCATAGCAGCATGTGCCTCCATTCAATCGATCCCCCATTGCTTGGGTCTGTCGATAATCGTCCTGCAAAAGTTGTTAGAAGCTACTTCTTTATGTTGGAGAGTTGTATTAAATTCCCCCCATGTCTTTTATGAACATATTACGATATTGATAGGGTTTTTAGGTATATTTAATGTGTTTTAAGTCTTAGACCAAGATAAGAACCAACATTTTAAATATTCAAACTATCTCTATCAATTATGTCATTGGCCCCAAACTCACCAAAAGAATCCATAAGTTCTTTAATTTCTCTCTCTAGAGAGGCGCTCAAAGATTCTGTCTACAACGGCTAGTGAGTCATCAAATGCGCCCACTGCCGAAATGGCGATTTACACTTCGGTAGAGGTCCCAAGACCATCAGACCAAAGGTAAACAAGGAGCCATGGAAATGAAAAAAAAAACCAAGTAAAACAAGCATCTAGATTCATCCCATATCTCCTCGAAATCGCAATATACTAATGCGGTCAACACTGAACTTTAAGAGAGGATATTGGATGAAGCTCGATAATTTATTTCCTTTGAAATGACTATTTAGAATTGGGGGAAAGTGATGGATGATATGGAAACTAATAATTTTGTTCTAAAATATACAAAAAGAATCAATTGATTCCACCATACAATCGACAATTATCGTGAGAAAATTTATGTAAAAATCGCAAAAGGGTTGCCACAGCTACGTACTCAAATTCGAACAACTATAATCCACACTCATAACGAACAGATTATTGGGGATTACTCCCCTGATGATGAGGTTAATCTCACATAAATCTCAAGTACAATGGACGATGGAATCGCAGCGAGGTGAATTTCGACAAAATTCAAAGTAAAGTGGAACGAATCAATGGAAAATTAACGAATTGAACTAAATCTCAACCTTTGGATATCCATTAATAAAACTTTTACAACAATATTCATGGAGGTCATAACACTCAATTGGACGTATCTCATCCAGTTGGGATAGGAAAGTTGCAAGATGAAGACAATTCACAACATGGAAAGACATTGAATGATCAACAAGATATCAACAAGACTTCAAGGAGTACGACTGCAACAACCTCTTCTGATGAAGCCCAAGAATCTAATTTTTGATTTGGCATTAGAGGTAATTCTAAGAGCTTTCATCCTAACTCTATTCCTGATGATATGTAGGTCACACGAAGTCAAACAAATCATGTGACGAAAATGGACAACTGCAGCATAAAAGGAAGGAACGACCAGCCCAAAAGTAACAACTTTCTGGAAAGGATTTGCGTATTGACAAAGATGCTGAAGATAGTAACTTTGAGGCTCAGCAACGAAGATAGGAGCAAACAGTTCTAGGAAATAAAAGAAAAGGCAAACAGATACAGAAAATGCACAAGCAGGTTACAAAACAGTTCAATGAACATAAAGGAAATCACAAGGAATAACCTAAAGACATAAGAAAAGAAGGACGAACAAGTACATATCATCAGGACAATAGCGCAAATATGTTTTATCAGAACAATATTCCAAAGATCTCAAACAACTATACTAGGTATGACCTGAACTCTCAAATGAATATAAATAATAACCAGGGTAATAATGAATCTTAGGTCAACGTGAAACCCCTTAAAAACAAACAATATTGACCAAATAAAAATGCTAAAAAGGACAATATTCCAAAACAACCCCTTATATAGTGGTTCAATCATTTACTGCTTTCCACTTAGATATGATCAGTCGAAGAATGAAATACCAAATTTTTTGAACTTCACTATACACACTACTAGATAGGGTCTGCCTGTTGTGCTCTTAGAGGAAGACGATTATTATGTTAAGTTGGTTGAAAGCTTCAAATAACACTAGTGGTAAATTCATGCCTAAAATGGATTTTGTTAGGAAGACTTTCACTCTTCAAACTCAAGGTACTAGGGGTGGGGTGAAAATCACTCATTTTAATTCTCGACATCTGTATATTTACCTTGATAATGAATTCGATTATCAAACGTTTTGGACTAAGTTATTGATGACTATTGAAGATCAATTAATGAGAATTCAGGCATGGGCCCCTGATTTTATACTTGAAGAAAAAACCCCCATAGTTTGTATTTTGGTAGCTCTACTAGGTCTCTCTTAACATTGCTATAACAAAGTGTTATTGAGGAATACTCTGGAATTTGTTGGCAAAGTTTTATATTTTTATTCGCCATCCTCTGAAAGGACTAGAGGTAGCACACATACGGTGAATATTCATGTTTATGTCACCAACGAAAGACCTGCTAATGTCTGGTTGGTATTCAAGAACTCCAACCCTAAAAAAGAGAGATAGTTAAAAGTTCAATATGAGGGTATTCCGGACTATTCCATGTACTATAAACATCAAGGCTATATGGACTATAACTGAACTATCAAACGAAGAGATGACGATTTCAGTAGAAGGAATTAAATGGAAACTATTAAAAAAACAAGTTAAAGGGTGATCAAGAGAAATGTGATAATAGAGTTCAAAAGAATGACACATCAAAGGCTCCTCTAAATTATCAACACCACCAACATTTATCTCAAAAAGAAGGATATAGATATGAAGAGAATCAGGGACAAAATCAAGGTAACAAATACCTTACAGGATCTCAGGAAGACACCTCTAATAGGATACAAGCCCAGCAAGATTCAAAAAGTAGTGATCAAGAAGACCATTGGCAGATTTAGAGAAGAAAGCAAATAAAAATGCAAGAACAGCCTAATCCTATGACTAAATGGGAGACCTGTCTCTCCCCAACAGACTGAAGCTCATGACTTTATACAGTAGGCACCAGCAGTATCGGGTATGTTATCCACAATTTGTGCACATAATATTTATCCTAATCTAGATAAGCAGGAAAAACCAATATATGATGCCTACTATGGAGGGTACCGATAAAAATATAGCAGGACATGAAACTCAAGCATTTTATGAGTCAAACAATGACTTACCTATGCCACACTATCACAATAAAATAACCACGCAAAAGGATCAAGTCACAACCAATTAAACCAGCAAGATCACATGTATTGACTCAATTGTCCCAATATCCCATCACCCTATTGTTATTGATGTTGAGACTGGTTGTGGGGTATTAGGTTAAAAATACTAACTTGCATTAAGGGGTTACTAAAGGGGGGAACTTAACTCATGCTTAGCATGAGATTGACTAAACGAACCTCAGGCTTGACAGTAGATCTCCTGCTACACATATTTCAAGACACAACAACTAGCAACATTAGAATAAATCATAGTCAAAATAAAAATACAACTAGTGGTCAGGTTCAGGAAAAATCAGGAGTACATAATTCTTTTAGTAGTTTAGCAAACAGTGATGTTGTCCAACAGTAGGCTAAAATTATGTAGGACACTAGTAACTCAAGTAGTGAGCAGAAAAAGAAAAATACTAAGTGATAAAATATCACATAAAAAAAATCACCAGGCTGACAGAATCTGTAGAACAACCTGACAATAATAGATCACAAGGCGTACCAAGTATGAAAAAAGAGAAATTATAAATAGAAACCAACAAAAAGAGGCTTAGTTACAGGGTAACACTTATGAGGATCACAGAGATACAAGGACTCAAAAGCAACAACGTAATTCAGGCATTAATCATGAGAATTCTTATTATGATGTACTAAATTTCGAGATTGATTATGAAGAGAATACTCAATAACTTGATGAAAATATTGTTGTCGAAGAAGAGGATTAGACTACGACACATTTGATTAAGGCCTTTGGTTTTACATTCCACAGTGAGCTCCGAGCAGAAATACAACAAGTGGCAGATAATCATGGTTTATCTCCAAGAGGTAGAAAAAGAGTCAGACAACTCATCATAACAACTTTTGAAGCACATATGCTAATGCTAGAAGACCCAATACCAGTTCAAGAAGTAAGGATAGTTAATGATCAATAAAATATGTTGGAATGTCCAGAGCATCAAAACCCAAAGTTATTGGAGAGACTCCAATCACTCAAGAATATTCACCATCTATCTATGATTGCTATACTCAAACCATTTATTGACAATTACCAAATCAAATAAGTGAAAATTCAACCCCATATGGATCATGAAACTAGTAATCTCAATGGAAAGATTTGTATATTTTTGTCTAATGATATCATTGGTACAACTCACGAGATTCATGATCCGCACATTACATGAAAATTCAAACATGAAGATTATGAGGAGACTTTTATGATATCTGTAATATATTCTATAGGTAAAGATAATTTGAGGAGACCTCTTTGGGATAGATTACTACATTTTTCAGGAAATGATATACCTTGGCGCACTATGGGATATTTTAATCTAATCACTACTACTGAGGAAAATCAGGTGGTATCGCCTATATTATGAATAAAATCCTCGAGTTTGTTAGTATGATAGAAGCATGTGGTTTGAAGGACCTTGGGTATAGTGGGAATCCTTTTAACTGGTGTAATCAAAAGGATTCTTAGGATGGAGTATGGAAAAGGCTAGAAAGATCCATGGTTAATGATAAGTGGATGGAATGCATGCCACAGACAACTATTACGTACCTATATGTCGTGGGTTCTAAAAATAGTCCCTAATTAATGGAAATGGTTAGAAAAATGACATTTCGCTACATATTTCAAATTTCTCCGTTGTTAGACTGATAAGAATAACTTCGAGAAGACTATGAAAAATTGTTGGGAAAGAGAAGTAACTCGCAATCCTATATGGCATCTTCACCAGAATATTATAAGATTGACTTCCACACTTAGAAAATAGTAAAATAAGGAATTTGGGAACATTATGCAACAGTAAAGGATTTTGAGGAATAAATCAAAAAAACCGAGCAATTTCTGCTTATTCAAAATGCAGAAGATCTCAGACAACAACTTCATATAATGAATGCTAATATATTAGATACTTGAAGTTGGAAGAGTCCATCCTTAAACAAAAAACTCAATTCCAATGGTTTAAGGAGGGTGATGCCAATACCAAGTATTTTTATGCTTTAATGAGGGGAAGAAGACGAAGATTGTTCTTGCAAAAAGATTGTACAGAGGAAGATGAATGGATCTAAGGGGATGAGCTGATTACAGGGGTTGTTTGTACTGATATCAAGGGAATGTTCACTAAGAGAAATTGCAGAACTGATGAAAGATTTCTTCAACACATACCTAATATTGTGATTGCAGAACAGAATCAGAAACATCAGGAATTACCTAGCCTAGAAGAGTTGAGGTAGGTAGTTTTTGTTAAGAATCCTAGGTCTACTCAAGGTCCATATGGTATTAGAGGCTAGTTTTATCAAGCTTACTGGAATATTATTAAGGATTACCTTTTAGCTGCGATACAATTCTTTCTTTATTGTTACACCATGTCGAAGTTCATGAATCATGCATGCCTAGTATTGTTACCTAAATTTTCCCATCCTAACAGATTCAGTTATGTTAGACCTATAAGCGTCAGTAACTTCTCCAATAAAATAATCTCTAAACTTCTATGTATGAGATTGACTACAATTCTTCCTCAGATCAATTCAGCTAATTAGTCAGGGATTGTGAGAGGGAAAAGTATTACTGAGAACATCATGCTTGAATAAGAAATGACTCGTGGAATTACAAAACCAAAGAAGGTGATAATATTGTTATCAAGATGGATATGACCAAAGGCTATAATAGAGTGACTTTCGCTTTTGTCTTCCTACTAATGAGAAGACTAAGCTTCGGGGAAATTTTCATTGATATCATATGGAGAAATATGAGCAACTATTGGTATTAAATTATTATTTATGGTCATAGACACGACTTCTTCCAGTCAACTGCAAGACTCAAGCAAGGGGACCCTTTATTTCCGGCCCTATTTATTTTAGATGAGGAGGTATTATATATAATGATCAACATGATACAACATCATCAATTTATAAAGGTTTCATAGTGGAGATCAAAGGTCGTCCGATAATTCACTTGAGTTTATCATATCATGTGATCACATTCACATCAATAAATGAGAGACTATTCATCTTATTATGAAGACTTTAGGAGAATATGAGAATAAATTAATTAACTTATAAACATAGAGAAAAAGTCTCTTCATGGTTCATTCAAATACTCCTCAACACATCATCAATACGATCCAAGATGTTAGTGGTAACTCCCAAAAGTGTAGTCGTATAAGATATCTTGGTTGTCCATTGTATGTTGGTAGACAAAGGATCATATACTATTCTAATCTTGTAGACAAGGTTTCCAAAATAATAGGAAGATGGTATTTGATCCAGTCACGTGTTTTAGAGGACCCAATCACCTAGGCAGAACCTTCCAAGACATCGTAGAACCAGCCTCAAATGACGGAGGTAGTTGACGCCTTTTGGGTCAATCAATGCCATGTAATTTAGTCATGTAGGTTGGGACTTATTCTAGGAGTAAAAGCCTCCATTCTCCCAACTGCAGACAAAAATGACATCAAGAAGCATGGGACGCTGCAGCTTTGGCTTGGGGTGTTTTGTAAATTCACCACATTTCTTTTATGTACTTAGTATGATATTTTTAGTGTTTTAAGGTATATTAAATTAGTTTTAAGTCCTAGACCTAGGCAAGACCCCCCCCCCCATTTAAAGCATTCTAACTACTTCAATAACCATTGGAGCTAAGACTCAATAAAGAGCTTGGAGGGATTGTGGTGGACGTGTTTTACATCAAAATCAATGGGTTTAATTCTATTTGAGGTATGTTAGTCATCCATGAACTCTCTTTCATTCAAAGAGTCATTTCTAAAAAATCCAAAAATGGTATTCAGACTCTATCTTATTCTTTCTTTGACTCTAAGCAGGAGTCTTCATATAAATGTGTTCTAATGATTCAAATATGTTGTTTCTAGGATTAATTGATAATTTTAATATAAAAACCATTACGAACTCATGCTTATGTATATTTACAAGTTTTAGCTTAAGAAATGGTTTAAATAAACATTATTGTGAATTGTATCAAGTTTGGTTTCCTTATATTATTATTAAGGTTTAAATACTGCCCTATTGTCCATATTATAATGAAATATAGAAGAAGTTGTTATAGGTTATGAAAACTTGGGTAAATGGTGAGTTGGTTTTATGTATAACTCTCATTATGAAATGCTCTTGTGGTATGGTCCACTTTCTTTGTGGCGGTGTTTACTTGACTTATTTGGAGATATATTTATATGATTTGTGAGTATGGGTTTAAACTCCTAATGTGTGAAATGAAGTAATAATGATGAGTTTAATGTTTATATTCATTTATGAAACTCGAATAATAGTATTGCTTAGATAATGCCTAAATGAAGTATGTGTTTATGTTGTGCATGCTAGTGTGTGAGAAATGATTAATGAAGGTTTAAGCATGTCTAGAATTCAATGTCTATGAAAATTATGATTATGTTCAAAGCGTGATCAAATATACAAACACTCACACATAGAATCAATGAATGAATGATGTTAAAGAATGTGAATGAAAAGGGAAGTTTTGGGGTGAACACTCTTCGTGAGTTGAGATGAAGTGTTTAGTAGCAACATCACTATTACTTAGATCTCTCTAAGATAAGGTTGAATTTGGATACCCTTCGTGTGTAGAAGTGGTATTCCAATGCAACCTCTAGGGATAAGTACCCTTCGTTATTTGAGATACAGTACTAATTATGTATATTTTAGCCTATGATGTACCGTGGGTTCAGGAAACTTTCAATGCTTTTTCCTTAATATTGTTCTGTGTCTGAGCCTTTTTGTATTAATTTTAATACGCTTTTGTCTTTGTTTTGCAAGAAAGTTATCAAAAATGGAAACTCTGAAGGCTGTGGAAATTTAGTGCAGAAGTTACACATATAGTCACCTATGTCTAGTCTCCCCATCAAAGGACCATAGGTGGTGATCGTCAATTGAAGATTTAGTCATCTGGAAGCAACTTGGGGAATTTTTACTAAGTGTGGGGCTACAAAGGAATTGACGGTCCATCGATTGATCAACAGACCATCCAGGCGAATCGTCGATGTAATCAAGAGACTGTCCTACAACCCAATGTTGAAGAAAATCTATGTAAGGAATGACGATAATAATAGATGGACCGTAAGAGTATCGACAGACCGTGTTGTTGGTCCGTCGATCGGATTAGAGAAAATCTGCCATTAGATCGACGGAGCTTCTGTGATGGTTGTTGGTTGAAGCCTCATTTTGGAAAAACTTTACTTATTCTGAATTCATTATTATTTAGGAGTCTTTTTATCATAAATAGGTGAAAAACCTCGTTTTTGTGGTTGGATTCATTACTAATTTCATACTTTTAATCTCGGAGATTTATATTGCCATTAATTCAAATTTCCAGATTCGGTTTTAAAAATAATTGTGTGAATTGTAGTTGAATTTCTGGATTTTCTTCAAATATTTCAAACTAAATTTCTTATTTATTATTTATCAATTAGCAATTGTTTTCTTCTAAGCATGGGTAACTAAACAACAAATAGGTTTGTGGGAACCATGAGCGATTAACAATATAAACCTACCAAATAACAATTCTTAATTAAGTTACTGCAGGTATCGATAATTCATTCATCTAGAAGTCTTTTTAATGAGTGCACGCGTTAGAACTAAGTTTATTGGTTCTTGCTTGACCAAGGGGGTCATTAATAGGAAAATAATTATTGACATAGATTTAGTGGATACTATCTAGTAGGCTAGTTTTGATTATTGAGAAGTAATAACCAAGACAAACATCGAATATGATGTTTAATATGAAGTAAAGGTAAGGGTTAGTAACTTAGACACATGTAGCCTGACAAAGGCACAAGGTGAAATTTTCTAAATGCCGGACAAAGGATTTAGAGATACATAACTTGTTACTTTGCGTGCAAAACACTAGGAAAGTGTTGTTATAGCTAGGAATATGGTATTATGAACATACATTGAACACTTATACCCTAGTTTCTCTCACAACTTAATAGACACAAGTAGTTTACTTTTGCTACTTGTTTAATTTCACAACATTGAAACACTTTTGTTTTATAAACCCTCCCCTTTGATTGCTAGTTTTCAAAAAGGATTTGAATAAATAAAGGTAATCGTACATTAAATTTAAGTCTAAATCATTTTCCTCATTGGATCGAACCCAACATAATAGTTGGGTTCATTACTTGATATGATCGTTTAAACTTCCATAATTGGAGCGTAACAAATTTTGGCGCCGCTGCCGGGGAAAGTGGATTTTAGATTAACTCTATCAGCCATTATTGAATTGAAGTCAACAATTTGTAAATTTATTTTTTATCTTGTTTTTGTTTGTATCAAGTCTAGCCCTAGTGTATGCCAAGTACACGGAGTGGAGGAGAACCAATCGTACCATTCTAACATGAACTTAACTGGACACTCTACAAAATTAATAACCAATAGATTCCTCCAAATCAAGGTGATCGGATCAAAACTATCAGCTTCCTTCGCCGGTTAACGTTCCCAAACAAGGCATTGTGGAGAACCTTGGCGATGGTGCCCTGAGTAGGAAACCTCCCATTCCATGCACTCAAGAGTTCTACAGGGAAAGCATCAATATCGCTTAATCTGATGGGCCTCTTTTCCTATCTCCTCGTTCACAGGGTCATATATTCGTTGTAAATAGTAGCTTGATGCATATGTTCACCGCCAGAGGTTTTTTTTGGGGCTACCATTTGAGGATCCACGTGCTCACATCTCAAAACTGAGGTTGGTGTGTAAGAGTTGTTTAGGGAGGACAGACTTGGATATGGACGTTTTGAGGTTCAGAGTGTTTCCTCTCTCACTGATGGGAGAGTCCGTAATTTGGGCCACTATGTTGCTCTATAATTCGATCTATACATGGGAGCAGTTGAGGGATGTTATCCTAGCACGGTATTGCCTGGTGTCTTAAAAAGTCTACCACAAAGATAGAGTGAATAACTTTGTGGCATTGCCTGGAGAGTCCGTGAGTAGCTCTTGGAATTGGTTAACCTTATTTGTGAGAATTATCCTAAGCGACCGCATTGATGATGAGTCGTTGTAAGAGTACTTCTATTGGGAACAATATTATAATAATAAGGTAGTACTTGATAATATTACGGGTGGCTCTTATGGTGAGTGGACATATGCAAAGATCACGGAGAAGATTGAGAAAATCTCTCACAACAATTAGGCTTTGGAGTACTAGGAAGTCAGCAACTTGGAGAAACAGCTTTGCAGTGCAAGCTACACAAAACTCGGCCACAGATGAAATTTATGAAGAGATAAGTCAAATTAGAACTGATCTCCAGTTGGTATTGTAACATGTCAATAGGGGTGCAAAGAAATTATATGCGGTGAATTATTTTGCTAAACCACCACTGCCAACCATTGACTACTATCATGAAGAGGATTCTTATAAAGTGAATGAGCAGACAGAGGGTTTCTGACCGAACGCCCAAGGCTTCAGTCAGGAGAATTGGCACCACGGTCAAGGAAATCAAGGTTAGAACTTTGGGATTTACAACAGAGAGGGACATGATGGTCTAGATAAGAACTACAACCGGGATAACAACATTAACCGTGGTAACAATTATTATAGAAATGATCAAATTGGGCCCTATGTTCCGCCTCAAAATCGTGAAGTTGCTCCTAGGGATGGGGTAGGTAGTATGGCGCGAGTTGAAGATATGTTGCAACATATGATGAGAAGGTTTGATGCTAGTGATAAGAACGCAAAGAGTTGAGAGGTGATTTGTCTAATATTGGGCAAAAGGTTGATGCACATACAATCTCAATCAAGAATTGCAAATGGCATAATAATCTACCCCTGTGATCCCTCATCAACCTTTTAATCTTCCTAGAAATACCATTCAAAATTCTAAAAATGATGGACATTGCATAGTAGTCACTACTCGGGGGGGTAAGAAAATAATTGATCCACCTATGTCATCTGCAGTTGAAGATGAAGTGAGAATAGATGATGAGGTAGTGGAAGATAATTGTGTGTTGGTAGATAAAGCGGTGAAAGAAGCAGAGATACCTCAAAAGGTGATCCACATTCCTAGACCACCACTACCATTCCTGCAATGATTGGAGAAGAAGACTGAGGATGGTAAATGCCAGTGTTTTATTACTATGTCGAAAAAACATTCCATCAATGTTCCTTTGAATGAGACTCTTGAACAAATACACGTTTATGCTAAGTTTATGAAATATATGGCTACTAAGAAGAGATTGGTAAGTTTTGAGGATGATGGCCGAACGCAATATTGTAGTAATATTGTTACAAGGTTTTCTTCTGCAAAAGAAATAGCATAAAGGCACTTTCACTATTCCATGTACGATCGGGTTGTTAAACTTTGCTAAAGCAGTATGTGCTCTTGGTGAAAGCATAAATCTCATGCCTCTCTCTATTTAAAAGAAGTTAGTGGGTGACCCAAAGCCCACTGCGATGCAGTTACTTATGGTCGATCGAATAGTGAAGAGGCCAATTGGGATACTCCACGATATGAAAGTGAAGGTGGAGTCATTTATATTTCCGGCTGATTTTGTGATTCTTGACAGTGAGGTGACTATTATTCTTGGGAGGCTGTTACTTGCGACCGGTCGCGCCTTGGTTGACATGGAAAAATTATAGATAAAGTTTAGGTTAAATAATGAAGAACGAACTTTCAACATTTCTAGGTCCATGAAGAATAGTGGTGAGCTCCAAATGTTATCTGATATATCCTACAGGGATAAGAGTACGTATGAGGTATAAATCGAAAAGAGCCTTGGTGTTGAGGCACTAACGGTAGTGATCGTTAACATTGGAAGTTATGGTATTGAAGAGTATTGGTTGTTGGTTGCTAAACTCGATCGAGGTAACTTTTTGTTAAAATGAATGATAGTAGAGTTAGGTATGAAGCATCGAGACTCTCCACACGCAAAACCATCTATTGAGGAGGCCCCAAAATTAGAGCTTAATGCTCTACCACTTCATCTGAGGTATGCATTCTTTGGAAGAGATGATACTTTGCCGGTAATCATTGCATCGAGTTTTAATATGGAACAGGTAAAGTGTCTGGTAGAAGTATTAAAGATGTTGAAATGAGAGCATTGGTTGGACTATTACGAACATTATAGGGATCCCACCCGATATTTGTTCACAAAAAAACCAATTCATGCTCGATCACAAGAAACCTATTGAGCACCTAAGCGTCTGAATCCACCTATGCAAGAGGTATATAAGAAGGAGATTTTTAAGTGGTTGTACGCTAGAGTCATATATTCTATCGCATATGTCACTTGGGTTGCCAATATTTGCCCAAAGAGGGGGGATGAGATTGGTTCCTAATGAGAAGAATGAGCTTGTTCTAATGAGGTCGGTGACTGTATGGAAAGATTTTACGGATTACCTAAAGCTGATTACATGTACGAATGTTGATAGGCTTGCAAGAAAAGGGTGGTACTGATTTCTTGATTGTTATTCGGGTTACAATCAAATATCTATGATGTATGATGTCAATATTCTCTGATATGATGGAGAACACTATTGAGGTTTTTATGGATGACTTTTCAGTTGTTGGCAACTCTTTTGATCGCTGTTTGACTCACTTGGCTGAGGTCCTTAAAAGATGTGAAGATTGAAATTTTGTGCTAAATTTGAAAAAATGTCACTTCATGGTGAAAAAGGTTATTGTATTGGTCATCGAATATCAGATATGGGTATAGATGTTGATCGAGCAAAAGTTGATGTTATAGAGAGACTTCCTCCAACCATATTTTCAAAGGTGTGAGAAGTTTTCTTTGGCATGCGGGCTTCTGCCGAACATTTATTATAGATTTCTCAAAAATTGCACATCCTCTGTACAAGTTAGTTGAGAAGGAATGTAAGATCGATTTTGATAAATCCTATCTAAAGGCATTTGGAGAGTTGAAGAAGCAGTTGGTGTATGCGCCCATAATTATTTCCTCAGATTGAAGTAATATGTGATACTAGTGGGGTTGATCTTGGCGTTGTATTTGGAAAAAGATGGGAGAAAATCCTTCACCCCATCTATTATTTCTCTAAGGTCCTAAATAAAGCACAAAAAAACTACATTGTGACTGAACAAGAGCTCCTTGTGGTGATATTTGGTTTTTAAAAATTTGCTCCTATTTGCTTGGCACAACTGTTATAGTGCATCCTGACCACTTAGTTTTGAGATATTTGATAACAAAGAAGGATGCGAAACCAAGGTTGATTATATGGGTGTTACCATTGCAAGAGTTCAATTTTAAGGTGAAAGATAGAAAATGAACCGAAAATCAAGTTGCCGATCACTTGTCCGGATTAGAGGATGAAGCTATGCGAGAGTTGGGTGAAAATACTGAAATTGATGATATCTTCCCTAATGAGCATGTACTAGCCGCTTATCATGAATTTATTCCATGTTCACCAGTTTTGCGAATTATCAGGCTAGTGATCTAGTAGCAGCACTTGTCCTTCCATCAGAGTAAAAAGTTCATGCATGATGTGAAAAAGTTCTTTGGGGATGAGACTTATTTATACCGGAGTTCTGCTAATAGGACTATTTCTCGGTGTGTGCAAAAATTTAAGATGCTAAGTCTTTTGGAGGCATGTCATTCCTTGCCTGTGCGAGGAGACCATAATGGTATCCGGAAAGCCCATAAGATTTTGCAGTTTTTGTACTATTGGCCACCATCCACCAAGATGCTTATGAGTTTGCTAAGGCATGTAATAGGTGCCAAGGAGATTGAGGCATTTCGAAGAAGCAAGAGCTCCCTTTAAATCACATTCTAGTTATCGAGTTATTTGATGTATAAGATATTGATTTTATGGACCCGTTTGTGATTTCGCATGGATTAAAATACATTTTTGTGGTGGTGGATTATATGTCAAAATTGGTGTAAGATGTAGTACTTGTAAACATTGAAAGGAGGAGTGTCACTGCGTTCTTGAAAAAAAAACATCTTCTCTAGATTTGGCACATCTAGGGAAATTATTGGTGATGGGGGATCCCACATTTGCAACAAGTTGTTCAAAGGGTTATTGGAAAAATATGGATTTCACCAAAATAGAGAATCTTCATACCATCCGCACACTAGTGGGAAACTTGAGGTGTCCAATAAAGAAATGAACCAGATCCCGTCGAAAACGATGAATGCTAATAGAACGGATTGGTCAAGGAGGCTTGATGATCCTCTTTTGGCTTACGAGACTGTATACAAGACCGCCATAGTTATTTCTCCATACAAACTTTAATATGTCAAGTCTTGTCACTTGATAGTTGAGTTAGAGAACAATGCCATGTGGGCGATGAATATACTAATGATCGATTTGAATGAAGTAGTGGAACAGAGACTTACTGGGTTGAATGAGCTTGATGAATTTCTCCTAAAAGCATATGCGAGTCCAGCCCTAATCAAATAAAAGATGATGAACTACCATGAACAATATTTTGAGAAGCGTGAATTTGTAGTTGGAGATTTGGTGCTTCTATTTAACTCTAGGCTGCGATTGTTTCAATGCAAACTCAAGTCTAAATATACTTCTCCATTCTTGATCACTAAAGTTTTACAACATTGAGCGGTTCAGTTGGAGAACAAGGAAGGTGCAAAGATCATGGAATGGGCAAAGAATCAAGATCTACCTAGGGCATGCGGAGAGTGCCTATGAAGTGGTCGAGGCATATCTGTAACATTTCTGAAAATCATATGTTTAATGAGAATCCCAATAGGTTCTTATGAACGTGTATCACGGGTAAATAGGCATCCCAATGTCCAATATTTTGAAATATTGAGTATAGTATAAAATGTTGGCTTAGAGAGTGTTAGAAAAATTTTCAAGTATATATGAGTTTGTGTAATAAACGAACCTTAAATGAACACCCTAAGCTAATTAAAAACTCGTCTATACAAATCACATGAACTACTAGTCGTCCTAGTGTCAAGCTTAGTACCATAACACAGGACCATTTAAAAGGATCATGTAGATTAAACACTGACCAAGGACATAGTAAGGATCCTTGGGACAATAAGTAAACATTCCCAAATGAACCTTAAATAATAGTTAGTTAGGAAAGCGCAACAAACCCATGTGCAAGCACATGTCCAAGACATTTGAAGAAGCTGCCAATGGATGGGACCACCCTAATCGAATTCGGTTAGGGTAGTTAGGGGGGAAAAGTTGTACAAGGGACCACTCAATGTGGGGACTAACCTCACTTAAAATTCTAGAGTATAACCTACTTCCCTAAATAACTAAATAACCTATGACTATCCAAATTGGACCCATTAGTGCACCCAATAAACTAGGACCAAACACGGGTTGACACTAACCTAGTACTAGTTGAAGAGACAACCTACTACCTAACCTAGGATGGTCCAAAAGGTTTGTTATGGTCCTAAAAACTTATGGTTAATTTTGTAATTGCCCTAGGTTACCAAATAATTAATTTATCAAAATAATTAATTAATTTAAAAGGTGTAAAACCTAAGATAAAAAGGAAATTTTAAGATTTCAGTTAAGACAAGAGAGGGACAACCTAGTACCTAACCTAGGATGATTCAAAGAGTTAATTAAGATCCTAACGACTTAAGGGTATTTAAATAATTAACCTTGGATACTTAATTAATCAATTTAGCAACTTAATTAATTAATTCAAAGGGGAAAAACCGAAATGACAAAATAATTCCCGGATTTCAGTTAAAAGAAGAAAAAGACAACCTAGTACCTAACCTAGGATGGTTCAAAGGATTGGTTATGTTCCTAACGACTTAAGGGTACTTTATTAATTACATTAGATCACCTAATTTATTAAATTATAAATTCAATTAATTTGTTTAAATGATTAAAACTAAATCCTTACACTAACCTAGTATAGTTAAAGAAATATCCTAGTACTTAACCTATGATGGTCCTAAAGGGTTGATTAGAGTCCAAAGACTAACGGTAATTTTGTACTTACACTAGCCCTAAAATTAATTTAAATAAGGATTTGTTTAATTAATATAAAGTCAAAATATTGACAAAACAAAGTCAACACCAATTTAAAATTTGACTAAGTGTTATGTTCTCCTATCTTCAGCAAACTTAGGAGCGGTCTTTTGGTAAGTGGTTAATTAATTTATTGAATTAAATTATTAAACCTAGGTTTTGTAATTCAATATTAGTTCTTAAACCTAAAAATTATGTTCAAACTCAAATAAAAGGCAACACAAAAATAGTAACAAACGAACGCAAGTAAAATGCAGAAAATTTATCGATTTCTCTAGAGCGATTTTATGGTTTCTTCTAAGTTTCGTTGAATGTGGTATTCGTAGATTAATTTTTACATAATGTATGTGTTTGTATCTAGTATTTATTTATCCAAAAGAACTTTCTTTCAACAGATTCAAAGATCATCAAAATTAGGGTTGTTCCTATCTTCTGATCGAACTCCTTTGTCCCTAGTATCCTTTTCGATTCCATGTTGAATAACTTAGAGATCATGTTGTTTGTATGTGTTTCTGGCTGATATTATGTGTAATGTTCTTGAATTATGAATGTCGATTAAACTATGAAGTTGTTATCATATAATGTTAAGTGCTTAAAACGCGAATCATAAATTGACGATGTAATTTTTACACCGGTAATAGTTTTAAGTGTTGATGTGTTTGTTCGAATGTTTTATTGCTTTTTTTGTGACGTTATGAAGGTGTTAAATTCATCATATATTTATAATATGCTTACAAATATGTCTTAAAACCGTTACCCTAAAGTCATGAACCAAGATTGGTTAAGAGAATGATACTATGTTAAGATGTATCTAATATAGTTATGTATGAAGATGATTATGGTTTGTTGTGCATGCCTACTGAAAATGTGGCGTATTGATGATGTTGTGTTTGTTAAATGATCTTATTATCCTGTTCAAGATGTTTAATAACGTTATGCCTAAAGTTATGTTATAAGATTGGCTAAAAAGATGTCCATGAAATCATAATTTGAGTGATTTTTTAGCTTATGCCAATAAATTGGCTAATAAACATTGTCAAAAAGGGATCCATGCAAAACACTATAATATCATGTTGAATAACTAAAATATTGGCTAATGAACAATATATATATCAAACCAAGCATGAAACAATGTAAAATTGGCCTATGCAAGAAAAGATGGTTATGCAATCTATACTCAAATGTGTATGTCAATACTAATCATATGTCAATTTTATATAGAAAGAGTATCAAATATTATATAAGCACTTCTAAAATAATTCAATGAATCAAAAATCAAGGTCATTCCATCCATTGGGACAACTCTCAACATGCTCTACAAGAATGAACTATGAATATATGTAACACATTGAAAGAAGTGCTCATCGTCGATAAACGATGAAATAAAGCTACTACACTCATGTAAAGAAGTAACGAGAGTTATAACATAATTAAAAGGGTCTAAATTTCCTAAGTGACCAGAATGGGGTGTTAAATGAAGTGAGACAAGTCTTACTTACACCTAAGCTACTATGTTAAAAGAATACTCACGAATGATGGTGTTATTATTGTGTGAGACTAGTCACGTTAACACCTAAGGATGATATGTAAGGAAAATTCACATTTCAACAAAGTAAAGTGTGGATGATATGTAAGGACAATTAACATTTCATCAGTATAATGTGAGAATAATATGTACGGACAATTCACATTTCATCAATTTAAAGTAAGGATGTTTTGTAAGAACAATTCACATTTCATTAATGTAAAGTAAGGATGACAAGTCATCAAATGAGTAAGTAAATATCAATCTATTATCAAGCTTCCATAATGATTGAGTCAACAGTAGAAGATAAAGAAGAAATGAACATTCACGTAATGAGATGAGTAATTATGTTAATCTATGATGCTAATGAAAATTGTGACAATATGATAAGATACGAATGAGAAAGATGAGAGAAATCTCAAATGAGCCCAAGTAAATGTTACAAAAACGTACTCACCTATGAGACTGTAATGTTAATGAAGAGACTAGTCTCTATAAACACTCTAATGAAAGTATTTAAGTTTATGCACACCTAATACTAATGATGAGATGAGAAATCATCTAATGAGTTATGATGTCCTCATTAAATAAGCCATCCAAAATGATGTATGAGTTGAATGTAATGGAACTTTATAGTAAGCACCGATAGGCTAGCTATGAGCGGTGATGCCTTCTTTTTGGAAGGGAGGATGTTCACGTAACTCTCATGAGATGAGATTGTCCGGCATGACGGGTATGTGTCCCCTTTTATCTTTTAGTCTTTTAACCTATACTTCCAATATAGGGATCAGCAGGGTTCGACTCCCTATAGACACTAGCAAGTTTGGGTTACTTTGGCCGGTGATTCAACGTCTTTTCAATGTGGGGCAGACACTGGATTTCATGATACTCACATGATCGATGTCTGTTAATGTTGATGTTCCCTAAGAAAAGAAGAGGCCAGCCACAAATTATGAAATATAATGAAATCAACGATACTAAAGGTGTTTGTGCAAGACAATCAAGAGGTGAAATCATATTCAAGTAATGACATTAGGTCATTCTTGGTCATTGCACATCATGATTCCAATGAGAGTATTAAACATAATCCTAGGTGTATATGATGTTTACATCAGCCTAAGATTGAATCAAATGAATAATGTGAAGTACAAAAGAACGAATGAAGCATACTCTGTGTTTGCTAAAGAAGGTCCTCGGGTTGAGGTCCCATATGTTGGGCCCTCACATGAGATGTCTTATAATACACTAATGATTCCAAAGTGTCATGTATATGAAATATATAATATATAAAACATGAAAGTAATGAAATGAATTGCATGATCAATAGAGAATTGCTTATGAAAGGTAATGAATATATAGTGTAAAGAATTACTCTTTATAATCTAGGGAAATCATTCCTTAGTCCTTGGATTACTTACATCGATTCATTGTGGGTATTGGAATACAATGAATCATTGCACTTGTAATTCAAACATAGGAAAAATGAATTAATGAACTACACAAGAAGAAGAACAAAAAGAATGAAAAATAATCTAACTGTACTAAGAGGAACTCTCGGCCTAAGAGGATCAAAAATCTCAAATGTTCGCTCGAGTTGTTATAAAATTATATTGATGATACTAATGTCTTGTAATAATATTGAAAATGAGTTCTGTGTTTCGTATGCATTAAAATACATCATATTCATACATCAATTTGGAACTAACGATTTTTGAAAGTCTACTGACTAGGCTTGCCCGAAATAGCATGTTTTTCGGGAAGAGCTTTCTTTGATCATGCATAGCTTTATGTCTATGTGTGCATACATCGATAATTCATACAAGTGGTGTACTAACCCCTACTATTCACAACTTTTGCAACGGTTTGGACATTAGCGTTTCTCCAGACCATTTGGTAGGTACTCTTGATTTCGAGGATTGTATAGTTTTATTCTATACCTAGTATCAAACACGACCTTATTAGAAAAATCTAGTGGATTCTTTCCCTAGCATTTCTTTCGTACATTTATTTCGAAGCTTTTCTAATAACGTCGTGTTTGGCAAATGTATTTATGATATATTTTTATTCTATTTCAAATTGATTCTTATGATAGATGGTTGTTATATTTATATTGAGCTTAGTATATGATAAATTCATGAAATAACTAAATGAAGTCCATTTATACTTCATACATTTAAAAGTTTTAAATTTTCCACTAAAAATAACAATATGAATGTAACAAATGAAAGATGAGGCTTGTCTATGACCTCTAAGAGGTCAACGATGTCAATTGTGATTCAGATTTCAGAAATCGGGGCACGACAAACTTGGTATCAGATCATGAGGTTAAGTACCTAGGAACTAAATCTCAACACAACTACTTTACGTAATTTCTAGGTTATTGATTTGAAGCGCGCCACAATGATGACTTAGAGATTACATGATGATAGGAAATTTTCCCTTCTTCTATTATTTATCATGCTATCTAGAGCATTGATACTTTGGGTAAATATAAGTATCTAACTTCCTTATTGTCTAAATGTGTAGAAAAATACACAAAATAATTAGGATGCCAAAGTGGTCTAAGGCTCCAGGCTCAAGATCTAGCCTTCCCAGAAAGGGGCCAGAATTGAAATGCCAAACATGGACGATAGACGTGCGGTGAGTGTGGTTGTTCGCATGGACGTGAATACTTGGTAATATCTAAATTCCTTCTATGAGTATTTATGAGGAGGAGAAGAGTAAGTTAACTTCATTCCAACTCAAGAATATGGCTTAGACATGTATTTGCTTCATTAGTGTTATGCTACAATAGAACATAGAAACTTGATAGTAAGGCTTCAGTTTCAAAAAAAGTTGGGCTAAAATGAGAAGGGCGTGGTTCAAATCCAAAAGGCCAAGGAAGATGCTCATCCTCGGCCAAATGATAATGCCGAACACACCAAGAGAAATTGGTTCTATGCGTTTAATGAAAGAGAGGAAGAAGAGAAGACCACGTATGTGGATAATGGTAACTAGCTTGTATTCTACTTTCCTGTTTATTCATTATTACATCCAGGATATACCTTGTCTATGGTAAATCCTTTTGTGGCTAATCAATTTGATTTGTTTCATGATATATTAAATGAACCATTTCTACTTAGTACTCCCATAGGAGACAGTGTTAAGGCTGAAGGATATGTAGAGAAATCGATGGCATAGAGTCAAGTCCCTTTGAAATTAAGTTGGGCGTCATTAGGTTCAAATCATAAGGTCAATAATATATTATATAAGGTGTTAGATATACTCTTCCTAAGTCTGGTTTATGTTAAGAAACTCTAAGTTTAAGTGCTTAAGTGGATTTGATGTGGTAAGTCCCTAATTGTATGGCTTATAATAACACTATGTGAGTTAAAACCAAGCTATGTTGCAATTTATGTTGCTGTTTTTGTGTAGTATAGGCATGTTTTCTGTGTTGCATAATTTTTAATATGCATTAACTTAATTGTGATTATGAAGTTAATTCCTCAATCTCAAATATGAAGCTTCATACAAGCTTGAAACATCCAAATAAGTGTGAGTGAGATATTAACAAAAGAAAAATTTTTAAGTATGAGAAAGTAACTTTCGGAAGTCACCTCTTTGATTAAATGATGTGTAAGAGTCATTCGTGGATGAATGTTCCTGGAGGGGGCGGATAATGTACCATTCCGAAAAATCATACATTTAATGAAAAGCCCTATAGGTTCTTAACAATGTGTATCATGGGTAAATAGGCATCTCAATGCCCAATATTTAGAAATTATGGGAATAGTAGAAAATGTTGGCTAAAAGAGTGTTAGCCAAATTTTCAAGTATCTATGAGTTTTTGTTATCAATGAACTTGAAATGAAGACCCTAATCTAATAAAAAAGTCGTCTATACAAATCACATTAACTACTAGGCATCCACGTGTCAAGCCTAGTACTATAACACATGACCATTTTATGGATCATGTAGATTAAATAGTTCCCAAGGACATAATGAGGATCCTTGGGACAATAACTAAATAGTAACAAATGAACCATAAACAATATTTAGTTAGAAAAGTTCAATTAACCCATGTGCAAGAACATGTTCTAGACAAGTGAAAAAGTTCCCAAAGGAGGGGACCACCCTAACTGAATTCGGATAGGGTAGTTAGGGGGGAAAACGTGCACAAGGACAACTCTATGTGGCGAATAACCTTACTACAATTTCTAGACTCTAAACTACAGAAATAAATAACTAAATAACCTAGAACTAACCAAATCAGACCCATTTGTACACCCAATAACCTAGGACCAAAACCGGGTTGACACTAACATAGTATTAGTTAAAGAGACAACCTAGTACCTAACCTATTATGGTCCAAAAGGTTAGTAATGGTCCTAAAAACTTCAGATTAATCTAGTAATTATACTTGGTTACCTAATTAATAATTTTATACAAATAATTAATTAATTTAAAAGGTCTAAAAACTAATATTAAAAGGAAATTTTATGATTTTGGTTAAGACAAGAAAGGAACAACCTAGTACCTAACCAAGGATAGTCCAAAGACTTAGTTAATATCCTAAGGACTTAAGGGTAATTTAATAATTAACCTTGGCGACTTAATTAATGAATTTATCAACTTAATTAATTAATTTAAGGGGGTAAAACCGAAATCACAAAAGAATTTTCAGATTTTGATTGAAATAAGAAAAAGACAACCTAGTACCTAACTTAGGATGGTTCAAAGTATTGGTTGTGGTCCTAACGAATTAAGAGCACTTTAGTAATTACCATAGGTCACATAATTAATTAAATTATCAATTTAATTAATTGGTTTCAATGATAAACACAAAATCCTTACACCAACCTAGCATAATTCAAGAAACATCCTAGTACTTCACCTACGATGGTCCTAAAGGGTTAATTATAGTTCCAATGACTTAAGGTACGTTAGTATTGAACCTAGTTCCTTCAATTAATTAAATTAAGGATTTAATTAATTATTATAAAGTCAAAATTCTTACCGAAACCATAGTCAACACCAATTTCAAGATTCTACTAAGTGTTATGTTCTCCTATCTTTAGTCAACTTAGGAGGGGCGTTTTGGTATTTGGTTTATTAGTTTATTGTATTAAATTATTAAAAATAAGTGGTATAATGAAATATAATTTCATAAACATAAAAATAACATTCAAACTCAAAGAAAAGGTGACGCAAAAAAAGTAAGCAACGAACGCAAGAAAAAAGCAGAAAATTTATCGATTTCTCTAGGGCGAAGGTTTCTTCAAAGTTTCGTACAAGGTTATATTCGTAGATTAAGTAACATAATGTATGGGTTTCTCTTATGGACTTATTTATCCAAGAAAAGTTTCTTTCCAACAGTTCAATGATCTTTAAAACTAGGATTGTTCTTGTGTTCTCGTCGAACTCTTTTGTCCCTAGTATTCTTTTCGATTCCATGTTGAATATGTTAGAGATCATGTTGTATGTATGTTGTGATGGTTGATGTTTTGTAATGTTTTTAAATGACGAATATTTATTAAACTATGAAGTTGTGATCATATTGATGTAATTGCTTAAAACATGAATAATGAATCGACGATGTGTTAGCCATTGTCCAAAAGGGATGCATGAAATTGGCTATAATATTATGTTAAATCATTAAAAGATTGGCTAATGAAAAATATAAATATCAAACCAAGCATTAAAGAATATAAAATTGGCCCATGGTAGCAAAGATGGTTATGTAATTGATATCCAAATGTTTATTACAATACTAATCATATGTCAATCTTGTATAGTAAGAGTATTAAATACATTGTAAGCAATTCTAAAGTAATTGAATGAATCCATAACCAAGGGCATGCCATCCATTGGATCAACTCCCAACATCCTCTAAAAGAATGAACTATGAATATATGTAACTCATTAGAATAAGTGCTCATTGTTCATAAACGATAAATGAATAAACTACACTAACGTAAAGAAGTAACGAGAGTTATAACATAATTCAAGGGGTCTAAACTAAGTAAGTTACCAGAATGGGTGTTAAAGGAAATGAGACAAGACTTACGTACATCTAAGTTACTATCTTAAATGGATACTCACGAATGAAGGTGTTAGAATGTGTGAGACTAGTCACATTAACACATAAGGATTATATGTTAGGACAATTTACATTTCATCAATGTAAAGTAAGGATGACATGTAAGGACAATTCACATTTCATCAATATAAAGTAAGGATGACATGTAAGAACAATTTACATTTCATCAATGTAAAGTAAAGATGATATGTAAGGACAATTCATATTTAATCAATGTAAAGTAAGGATGTGAAGTCATCAAAACAGTGAGTAAATCTCTGTCTAGCAGTAAGCCTTCATAATGCTTTAGAAAACACTTGAAGATAAAGAAGAAATGAACATTCACGTAATGAGGTAAGTTATTATGTTAACCTATGATGCTAATTATAATAGTGACAGCATGACAAGACGCTTATGTGATAGACGAGAGACATCTCAAATGAGCCTAAGTAAATGTTACGAAAATGTAATCACCAATGAGAGTGTAAATATAATGAAGAGACTAGTCTCTATTAACACTCTATTGAATGTATTGAAGTTAATGCACACTTAACACAAATGATGAGATGAGAAATCATCTACTAAGCTATGATGTCCTCATTCTAGATGCCAGCTTCCATGATGTATGAGTTTAATGTAATGGAACTTTATACTTAGCATCGATAGGCTAGCTATGAGTGGTTATGCCTTCATTTGGGGAGGGAGAAGATTCACGTAACTATCATGATATGAGACTGTCCAGCATGCTGGGTATGGGTATCCTTACATATCTTTGTATTTGAACATATACTGCCAATACAAGGACCTAGAAGGGTTCGACTTCCTAGATATTCTAGCATGTTTTGGTAACTTTGGTGAGTGATTCCACCACTTTTTGGTGTTGGCCTAACACTGGATTTCATGATTCTCACATGATCTATGTTGGTAAAGTTTAATGTTCCTAAAGAAAGAATGAGTCCAGTCTCAAAGTATTAAAGATAATGAAATGAACGATACGGAAGGTGTTTGGGCAACACAATTAGGAGGTGAAATCAGATTGAAGTAATAACATTAGGTAATTCTTGGTCATTGCTCTTCATGATCCTGATGATAGTCTTAAAAATCATCGTACGTATAGATGGTGTTTACATCAGCCTACGAATGAATGACATGAATAAAGTGAACTACGAATTAACGAATGAAGCAGACTCTGTGTTTTCTAATGAAGGCCCTCGGGTTGAGGTCCCATATGTTGGGCCCTCACTTGAGTTATTTTATGCTACATCAATGATTCCAAAATGTTGTGTATATGAAATGTATAATATATAAAACATGAAAGTAATTAATTCAATTGCATTATAAATAGAGAATTGCTTATGAAAGGTAATGAATATATAGTTTAAAGAATGACTCACTGTAAGGTAGGGAAATCATTCCTTAGTCCTTGAATTACATAGATTTATTTATGGTGGGTATGTTACTACAATGAATCATTGCACTTTTAAGTAAAACATACGACCAAATAAATTATTGAACTACACAACAACAAGAGAAAAATGACTGAAAAATAATCTAAGTGTACAAAGAGGAGCTCTCAGCCTAAGAGGATCAAACATCTTAAATCATCGTCCGAGTTGTTTTAAAATTATGTTGATGATGCTAATATATTTTAATGTTAAATAAAATGAGTTTTCTGTTTTTAATGCATTAAAATTCATCATATTCATACCATAATTCACAACTAACGGTTTCGGAAAGTCTAGTTACTATGCTATCTCGAAATAGCATGTTGTTTAGGAACATCTTTTTTTGATAATGCATAGCCTTATGTGTATGTGTGAATAAACCCATACTTAGTACAAGTGGTGTACTAACCCCTACTATTTACTATTTTATAGATACATGTTAAGGGACAGATTGACGACTATTGCAACGGTATGGACATCAGCGTTTCTCTAGACCATTTGGTAGGTCCTCTTGATTTCGAGGATGCTAGAGTTTAGTCTAGCCTTAGTTTTAGAAAAAGCTAGTGGAGTTTATCCCTAGTGTTTCTTTTGTACTTCCATTTTGAAGCTTCTTTAATAAGGTTGTGTTTGGAAAATGTATTTATGACATATTCTTATTCTATTTCAAATTTATTCTTATAATAGATGGTTGTTATATTTATGTTGAGCTTAATATATGATGACTTCATAAAATAACTATATGAAGTCAATGTATACTTTATACATTTTAAAGTTTTGAATTTTTCCGCAAAAAATAACAATATAAATATATAAAGAATGCAAGATGAGGCTTCTCTTAGACCTCTGAGAGGTCAACGACGCCGATTGCGATCCAGATTCCAGAATCTAGGTCGAGACAATAAAGCCTTGATGAAGTCTGAGTAATCAAGGGTCTTGCATTATTCTGTTACGTTAAATAAAGCTCTTCTTGGGAGGCAACTAAATGTTTATCCTCTAGCCAACAGTAGGTTTTTCTTTTCTTCGTAGCAATTGTTGCAGTTTGTTTGTTTCTTTTTTGTTTTACTCAATGTCATGTGTAAATTTTCTTTTAATTTTTTTATTTTGTTGGCTAGAAAGTAGTTTACAGTACGAGTGTAAAAAGTTCCTAGAAAACACAAAAACAATGGCTTAATGGGTGTTAAATGTGCAAGGACCAAAACACAAGAATTCTGCAAAAATTTGTCTGGTGCAAAGATGTACGGAACAACTGACGAGCAATCGTTTCATCGACGGACCATCGTTGTGTCCAAAGATCCCAGGTATGTTTTACAATTTTTTCTATGTTAGGGCACAATCGATGGACCAGTCGACGGAGTGTCGAGTAACTTACAGACCGTCGATGGGGTACCGCCAGTTCAAGAAGACCAGTGATCCGACCTGACCGACTATATTAAGATAGAGAAAAGAGATAAAGTCACCACTGATGTTGTCTCGAATTTTAAAAAAGACACCTTAATTTTGCATCCGTCCTATTACTCCACTAAACAATTATGAAAAATATATTATTAAGCCATTTTTCGATCAGCGCCAAGTTTTATGAAGAAAGTTTGTTCACACACCAATCATTTTATGACACATGTTAATTTAATTTAAATGTATTTTTTATATTAAGTTTTTCCTTTATTGTTTTTTCAACTTTATTTCTCTCACTCTTACTTTTTGACTTTTAATTTTGATTTATATTATATTTATCTTCATCTCCAACCTCCCACTTTCAAGTGATTCATTCCCCAAAAAAACAAATTCTTCACCTCCTACACCTTATGTCAAATTGAGCCCCACTCCCATTTTTAAATTTTCTTTTTATTCTTCTATTCAAATTCATTATAGAATTCATATAATTTGTTTAGACATTATTGAATTATTGATAACAAAATAACTTATTTTTCTTAGAAAATTTAGAAGGTTTCATAAACTATTAATTTTCATATAAATTCAAAATTAGAAATAATAATTTTAAAAAGAATCAATTAATTCCCAACAATTGAAAGAACTTAATTGAAATTAGATAAAAATAAAGAACTATATGATGCATCCTCATCATCATGAAATATAATGGGTTAATCTAATTTTTCGAAATTTCATAAAATATTTAGATAAAAATTTTAAATTAAAGAGAGTAAAATTATTATTAATAAAAAGGACAGTGAAGTTGAGGTAAGAATGATGAAACTTAAGAATCTTTAATGGATGGATATGAGAATGATTTTTTGAAGAAAATGAAACAGAAAAAATAAAAAGGAAAAAAGCTAAAATATCAAGAAAAATAAGAAAATGTATTTACTAATAAATTACTTATAAAAAATAAAATTACATTATTTATTATAGGTTGCTCACTCTCTTTGACAGAGTGCACACTACTCTCTACATTTGGTGGACAAAAAATAATATAATTATATCTATTCAAAATTGTTTAGTGGCGTAATGGTACCGTTGCAAAGTTATGGTGTCTTTTCAAAAATTTGGTACAACTTGAGTGTTGACTTTATGTATTTTCTCATTAAGATATAACTATTCAGTTACCCTCCCACACCTTTTAAAATTCCATTCCAACCGTTTTCCACCCCTTATTCACCTCTTTCTCCATTCACTCCCCCACTAACTTCACTCTTTTCTCTTTTCAAAACAATCATAATCTCCAAATATCCCAGAATCCCCAACACCCCAATCCCCCAGTTTTTACTCCATCCCCATTATTTCTCCTGTCGGTGTTCGTAGGGGGCACATTGTTTGGTTGTGAATGATCACTGACTTATTCACTCCACTACAACTTACAGCTATTTTGTTTTCCTTTGCTTTAGAAATTCTTGGTCATTTGCTTGAGGAAACAATTTGATTGTAAGAGGGTCTTGACATAGGGTCAAAAATTGCATGTTTAACTTGTTAACATTGAGTTCTATGTCCCTTAGAATGATAGAAATTAATTAGGTTTGGGGTGCAATTTGTGTACATTCTATTTTCTTGTTGTTTTTCAGACATAGGACATGATAGTCTCTTAGAAAACATGGTCAAAATTTGAAAAATCAATGCCCTAGGGATGAAGTATTGTCCTTTTGGTTGCTATTGTGTGTTGGGTGTACTAGTGTGTTTTTATAGTTGTCCATTTGTGGAGTAAGACCAAGTCCCGAAAAACCTATCTCTAACAAATAGAATGAGAGACCATCTACGGACAGTCGATGGGGTCCATCGGTGGCTAATACTTGAATCTACTTAAATGTGGGACGACGGAAGTTGACTACAGTCCATCGATTGTTCGACAAGGCATCATGCATGTCCGTCATTTCTAACTGAGAGTTTTGTCTATTGTAGATCCTATATTCTGCTAAGTGTCCACCGACGGACATGACTGACGGGCTATTGATAGTGCCCGTCTCCCAATTCTGCAATCTTGAAATGAACTGTGTCTTGTATTTCCAAATTCTATTTTGATTATGTTGCTTGTGTAGATTGATTACACTATGACAAACAACATCCATTTCACGTACATATGGCCCCAAACGAGGAATCATCTACCAAAGATGGAGGTCCAAATTTGTGGCACCATTCCATCGGTCGATTTGCATGTCCGACGAAGAGCGGGATCCTTAATATGTTCCCCCTGGCACTCAGACACATACATAAGCTGTTAAAGCCACTCGGGGCACCCCTTAGAAGATGGAACCCGATGTAGTCATTACCTTCAAGTCTGATGATGAGCCCACACTGACCGACACACTATCTAGGTTGCCTCGGGTTCTAAGAGAGTATTTGGCTTCGAGAAGGCTTTCTTTTTAAAATCAGCCCACTCTCTATTGTCGAATGAGGCTACAACCTCTGGCTCTGGATCACAAGCAGCCACTCTCCCAGCCCGTCAATCTTGCTTTGCCTCGATTGATGAGGCCCATAATTCGGAGTCTACTCGGCACCCCAGCATGAGGACTCTACATCGGTTGCTGATAAACCAACCCGATCGTGCGTCGATGGACCATATAAGATATACTGGATGCCAATTTCTTGGACGATAAGGGGGTGATGACTTGCACATTGAAAATTGGGAGTTGGGTTCTTACAGGGAGCCTACAGATAATCCATGTGGTGCACAACTTGTTTGTCTGCCACCGGCTCAGGTGGATGGCAAGGACTCTGGGGTCCTATAGTTAGGATATTGTGCGATATTTCTATGACTCATACGTAGCATCTCTCCAAGGTTCTTTGGATAGCTATTGAACCTTGTCAATATTCTCCACTCACAAATGTTCACATTTGAGGCTATTGAGTGGATATTTTTTTCCTACAATCTGTCGCTTCCTATTCGGTGGGTCCTCTGATGCTTATTGATTTCCCCTATACCCTGAGTTAAACAACAGGTTGTACGTGGTTAACAGTTGCAACTTTCAGTGGAGCAGAGAACTTAGAGAGTCCACCAAGAGGTGGATTGCACAACAACTTTCCATTGACGGTGAGGGAGCAAACTGGGTGTTGGACACTAAAGGCCTTATGAAGAAGGCCAACCTATCTTTTGTACCTAAATTCTTCTGGTTGTTAGTCCACCACCTCCTATCCCCCACGACTGTAGATAATATACACATTTGGGATAGAATGGTGTTATTGAAACTTTGGTATCCCGTTAGGAGATGGATGTTGCGAAACTATTGATCTCTGTCATCCATGAGAGGGCTTTTAAGTCCTCTGCCACTAACCTGTTTGCTTGTGTGATTTTCAGCTATGTAGGATGCTAAAGTGCCTATTTGGCATAGAGCTCCTCACTCCTACTGGGATAGTGGATATCGGTCTCATCAGGGATGAGACCAATGAGGCGGCATCACTTCTTGGGCACAATGTTGATGTGCATCTGCTGGGTGAGAACTTGGCGGATACGGTAGAGCAATCCGAAGGGGCTGACCCTGCAACTTCAGAGCCTACAAATACCACCCCAGCGGAGTCTTCCCCAGGAACTAGTATGGCAGCTAGTTCCTCCTGGTATACCCCACCATCGGCAACACTAGTCCCGCTTGCTAGGATGCAGCAGCTAGAGGCCCAGATTGCAACTTTTCTGTGGCATATCAAGCCTTGGATGCAGAAATCTATAGCTGAGGTTGAGGAGAAGATTGAGAAGAAGGTGGCGCAGCAGATAGAGATAAAGATTCGGGCAGTTCATCAGCGTCTAGATGCATTTTAGGTCCTACTTGTAGACCTACCAGCCCCCACCATTGATATGACTACTCTTGAAGTGTCTACGGCGAGTCTGTAGGTTTATATGGACGACATCATTGAAATGATGGAACATGATCCTTAGTATGCTCTAGTTAAGGCAGCAGAGGACAGAATTCTTGCTGCACTATTCAGCGCTCCCGCTTTACCACCTCTTGAGCATTGTGAGCATCCCAAGAGCTATCGTTCCAGTTGTACCAGTGAGGGTGAGGATGCTCGTGCTCGGAAGAAGGAGCGGATAGATCTGGAGGTTGTGAGGAGAGCTTCGTTGCTTGATGAGATGGCCCATCAAAAAAGGTCTAAAGAGTTGGTTGTTGGGGCATCTCTCTCCAGAGTACAGGTTCCTTACAGGTGTACCATTAAGGGAGCATATAATGTTGTGGACACTACTATGGTAAGATTTCCGGGAAACCTGACCTTTCTAGTTATTATCTTCGGCTCTATGTGCCTCATTTTTTCTTCACCAACCACCCTTTTTTTTTCTTATGCATTGGGGAAAATTGCATGTTTTTATGTTGGGGTGGGGGTAAATGGAACGTGAGTGCTAGGGTTGAAGTCGGAGTAGCCAAACTCACGATCCTCTATTCGTAGTTTTTTTGCTTGTCTTTTTTCGCATCAACAGGCTGATTACTTTACTATTGAACCGGCATGTGTCGTAACTCATACAATGTACAAAACAAACTAAATGAAGAATAATGGCTAAAATTTAATGATATCCAGCTATATGAAATATGAAAAGGTTGAATGATTGTTGAATATTGTCTCTATTCATGATATAGAGATGCACCCACTACATGATCCTCACTCTAACACTTAAACTAGGTTACCGATAAGTTGATAGTTTAATGAGGTGCCAAGAGAGTCTGAGGATATTTTATTGTTCCCCTGTTTGCACCTAGAAAGAACTTGCCTGATTGTTTTTGCAAAAGGAATCTGTATTTGACAATTAGGAAAGGATCATAGGCCCTTCATTAAATTAGAAAACATCTAGCTTAAAGTTAAGTGAGCCGAATGAAATTGTTATCCCTTTTTGCTCCAAATACTTTGAGCTTATAATAGACCTTTCTTTTCTTCACCAACTCAACTTCCCTGGTTATAATATTTTGGCTCTTGTCCCTCCTTTGACATGTGCACCTTAACTTAGGCCAAAAGCATAAGTTGATGGTGGCTAATGAAGAAACTGACCTCGTCTTTGCCCTGAGCAAACCTTGGTTAATGTGTACCTCGACTCATGGCAAAGCCATAAGTTGAGGGTGACTATTATGGTGACGACCCAAAAAGTTGTTATGACATAATGTAATGTGCAAAATAAAAGGTACAATGAACAAGAGAAGCGACTTAGTCAAAATTGTTAGTTGAATATATAAAAAAAGAGTGTTGAATAAAAAGAAATAAGTAACTTCCACAAAATTGTAAAAAAGGAGAAAATAAGGCAAAGATGACAATAAAAGTAGGGTACAATAAATAATGAAAGAGGTTTGAATCTTAGTTGTAATGTCACGGAGGGAAACAAGTCACTAAAATGCACTCATATGTACCATTCCAAACTGTGAACCTAGGTTACAAGCCAATAAAGTCCTATCGTCATCGAAAGAGGTTAATATGGTGAACATAAGCAGTGAAATTAAGTGAAAGCCTATGGTGACAAGTACCAACTAGGTGTGAATTTGTTGTTAGCGTGAGGGGTGAATAATGATCCTTATTCTCAAAGATTAAATCACTGTGTTAAAAAGGAGGACATCTTTTGAAGTGAGGCCACTAGTGCAATATTGGTAAGTTTGTACCTTGGTGAGAGGAAAAAGAGTTGAGGATTCAGAACATGTTGAGTCTGTTTCATGGTATGATCCACACGAGTAAGCCTATCAATCCAAAGAGAAGAAACCTGCACTAAAGCAAATACAAAAAACTTAGGATTGATATCCATGTGATTGAGGAAGCTTAAAAGAGGATACTTGCGCACAAAGTGTTTTGTTGAGTCATAGTTCATAAATTGAGGACAAACAACGAATTTATGTTGACGGTGTTTATGTACCATAAATACACGGTACTTTTAATGCTTTCTCCTTTAGATTGGTGTTCATTTAGAGACTTTGTATAGTAATTTTAATATGTTTTTTTCTTTATTTTGAAGGAAAGTTGTCCAAAACTGAAACACAGAATACTATGGAAATTAAGTGCAGAAGTAACCCACGAAGCCATTGATGGCCCATCGTCCCATCGACGGACTGTAGGTGGTGACCGTCGATGGAAGGTTGAGGTATCTGGAAGCAAATAACACAATTCAGACTAAACATGGAGCTACGAAGGGATTGATAGTCAATCGACTAATTTAAGGACCATCCAGGCAAATCTTCGATGTGATAAGAAACATTCCCAGTACTCGATATTGAAGAAAAGATAAGTATGGAAAGACAATAAGTATCGATAAACCGTAAGTGCATCGAAGGTCCATCCTATTGGTCCATCGATTGGAACAGAGAATATGCAAAGTACAAGATCTGAAAAGATGCTCAGTATGAATAGACAGAGGCAGTCGATTGTTCATGATTTGAGTGATGGACCGTCTGTGGGGGTCAGCGATTGAAGTTGCGTTTTAGACAAAATTTCCGTATTTTGTATCCTTTGTAATTTAGGACTCTCTTTATGATAAATAGGGTTAAAAACCTCATTTTTGGGGTTCGATTCTTTTACTTATTTCATGCTTTTGTTCTTGGAGATTTGTTTTGCTATTAATTCAAATTTCCGGATTTTGCTTTTAAGATAAATATGTGATATCTAGTTGAAAACTGGACTTTCTTCAAATTTGTCAAAGTAAATTCATGTTTTATCATTTATAAATTATGAATTGTGTTCATCTATGCATGGTAACTAAATTCAAAACTAGGGTTGTGGGAACCATGGGTGAATTAAGGAGTCTAATGTTTTATCACTTTGCAATAAGGCGAATTCTAATGTTTTATCACATTGCATGCAAAACACTAGGAAAGAGTTGTTACAGCAAGGATTATGGCGTGATGAACCTATGGGGAACACTTATACCCTAGTTTATCTCACATCTTAATAGACACCACTAATTTAATTTTGCTAGTTTAAGTTAAAAACATTGCAAAAGTTTTGTTTTACAAAACCCCCTTTTTAACTATTTTCGGAAAGGGTTTGACTAAATAGAGGTAATCGTACACTAAAGTTAAGTCTAAATCATTTTTCTCATGGGATTGACCCCAACCTAATAGTTCGGTTCTTTACTTGATATGACCTCTTATACTTTTTTAGGAATGTGTAATTTGACCGTATCAGCCTATAGTAAAGAATGTTTAAGACTTCATGGGGGAGGTATGCTTATAACTGAGAGGATACAAATAAGGGCTAGTTATACTTTGTGAGTTAGGGTGTTGTATTCCATCACACCTTTTGATATGAGTACTCCTCATTAATACAGAATGAGTTAGTTAGTAATAATATCCTTATCCCTTAACTATGTGCTCGCATAGGTATAGCTATTGGAAAAGCCATGTAATAGCTCAGAGAATGACCACACCCTAGGGAAGTGGGGTAACCTCATCCGATAAGGTTAGTCTCGGGATTCCTTATCTATCTCTCATAGTTAATGTTGGTTAATGCTATTCTCCAACAAAATAATGAATGAAATAAGTCACCTAAAAGAATGTATTACTTATGGTACGTGGTGGTATGGGACACTATCTATCTATTGCACTAAGTAGACCTTCTTAAAAGGGAGTCTTGGTGTATTTTATGTGACTTTTATGAACTAAGTGTCGTAAAAAAATGAAATACTCATGGTAGGTGGTGATATGGGACACTATCTATCTATTGCACTAGGTAGACCTAATGAAAGAGGAGTCTTAGTGTGTTTATATGAAGTATATGAATGAGTTAGCATGTGTTGTAAATGAAGTTATATGACTTAAGGTGTAAATTTAAGGAAGCAAGTTAAATTTAAGTCTTATTTAATGAAGTTACGAATGACTAATGTCTAGTTCTTGATCAGAGGGAATTCTCAAGGATCACTAAGTTAGAGTAGTAGTATGGGATGCTACTCTCACATTGCACTTAGTATAACTTAAAAGTTCTCTAGGAGAAGGGTACTTACATAAAGTCCTTAATGTATGGTTGTCTTTCAATGTCTAGCCAAGACTGTGGACTTGTTTTCCTGTGTAAGGTAAGATAAGGTTGGTAATCTTGAGCATCACTTTGGGGATTACAGAAGGGGGTTTATGCGCGCTTCATTCATGTCCTACCTTAGTGAGTCATAGGATGATAACTTGGTTAGTGAAAACTCAAAAGAAATGAGTTCACTATGCTTGGGATGAATTGTTCACCGTAATGTTTCACTGTTTCACTGCAATGTTGCTTAAATTTAATTTAAAAATGATCCTTTGGCTATAAAATTATGAGATTTCTATTTTATGTAATTTATGATTATTCTAATACTATTTTTAACTCTAAATCGTGAAGGTTTTTATTTATTTGGCATGAAAGCTTATTTTACTAAAATGTTCCTTTTTTCATGTTTTTCAATGTCATACTTAGTACATTGTATTGTACAAAACCCATAATTTTCTATAGTCTATAAGTATAGGTTGGAGTCAAGGAATATGTTTAGAAGGCAAATCTTTGGAATCTATCCTCTCAATATTAAGTATGTGCTCTTATATTCAAGGTCATAATTCTAATTAATAGATTCTAGCATTAAGACCTAATACGTATTTTTTATTTAATGTAAAGAGTCGTGTCCCTAAGATATTTATGTCATGTCATTAAGTTGACATCTGAATACGAGATCACTTCGTAGATTTTATGAAATATGCTTCCTTTATTATTTTGTTCATGAAAATTTTTAACTCCGCACTACTTTTCATGTCTTATGTAATGAATGATAGTTAAGGCTTGTACAAGACCTCCGAAAGGTCAAGTACACAATTGTTCCAACCTGAGGGTGTTCCCTTCTTCGAGGGGGTTCTTTTGAGTCGTTACACACAAGATCTAAGCATATCCTCAAGGGTTGGAATAGTGCGCTCCACATGACCATCACTTTGGGGATGAAAAGCGGTGCTAAACTTTAATCTTGTTCCCAACCCTTTTGAAATGACCTCCAAAATCTAGATGTTAATTGTGCGTTTCTATATGATATGATGTATAACGTAATACCATGAAGACTCACAAATCTCATCTGTATAAATCTTTGCATAATCCTCCACCGAGTAAGTAGACTTAATAAAGAGAAAATGAGCGGATTCTGTCAATCTATCCACTACCACCCATATAGAGTCACTTTGACTTCGAGTCCGAGGGAAACCTACTACAAAATCCATATTAATGTCTTCCCCACATCCATGTGTGAATTTTAATATATTGAAGCAAACAACTTGGCTAAAAATTATAGGCAATTCAGACACTTTGAAACAAATTCCAATATGTCCCTTTTCAAGCCATCCCACCAAAACACATGTCTAAGGTCTTCATACATCTGTGTAGAACCCATATGAATGGAATAACGGGAACCATGAGCTTTTTCAAGAATCTGATTTCTCAAATAATCAACATCGGGTAGACATAACCTACTTTGGTACTTCAGCACACCATCCGCTACTATGGAGAATGACTTATAAAGCTCTCAAAGTACCAATTTCTTCAACTACATCAATGATAGATCAAGGTGTTGCTTAGACATCACATCAACCACCAAAGATGACTCAGAGTTATTATGCCCAACGAAAACACCATTTGGAGAATCTTCTACTCGAAACCAAATGATTCAACCTATAAACATTTTTCAATAGCAATTTCTTGGCTTCCTATACATGATACACACTACCGATGATAATATGACTAAGAGAATACAAAACCACATTGGTTTACCAGGGTGATAGAAAAAACATATGTCATAATCTTTCAATAATTGTAACTACCTTCACTGTCGGAGATTCAAATCCTTTTGGGTAAACACATATTGAAGATTCTTATGGTCGGTATATTAATCGACATGAACACCATATAATTAATGCCTCAATATTTTCAAGGAAAACACCACGGCTTCTAACTCAAGATCATGAATTTGGTAGTTCTTATCATGAACCTTGAGTTGCCTAGTGGCATAGGCTATAACCTTCCCATGTTTCATAAGGTCACAACACAAACCGATTCGAGATGCATCACAATATACAACAAAACCCTTGCCACCCTCTAGTAATGTCAACACTGAAGCAGAGGTAATCCCATCATTCAAATCGACAAAGCTTTACACAAAAGCCTCTGACCACTCAAATTTGACATATTTTCTTGATAAGGTTGTCTAAGGAGAAGCAATGGATTAAATGGTTCCATAAACCTTCTATAGTACCCGGCTAGACCTAAGAAACTTCTATGTCTTTTGGTGCCAATGTTCTTGGCAAATTCTTGACCGCTTCCGTCTCTCTCGTATCTACCTCTACCCCTTCAATAATGATGATATGACCAAGAAAAGCCACCGACCTCAACCAAAATCACATTTTCAATACTTGGAAAAAAGATGGTGTTCTTTAAGGACTTGTAGAACCACTCTCAAATGATCCATATGATCACTCGCATTCCTCAAATATATCAAAATGTCATCTACGAATACAATCACATTGGCATCTAGGATGTTTCAGAACACCCTACCATAAATGATGTTGGGGAATTAGTAAACTCAAAATACATCCCTATAAACTCATAGTGATCATATCTTATTCGTAAGGACAATTTGGGAATATCTTCATCTCTCACCCTAATTTGGTGATATCCCGACCTCATGTCAATCCAAGAAAAATAACTTCTCCCTTAGAGTTGATCAAACAATTCGTCAATCTTAGAAAATGATACTAGTTCTTAATGGTCACTTTATTAAGTTGAAGATATTCGATACACATCCTAAGGGACCCATCCTTCTTCTTCAAAAATAAAACGGAGCACCCCATAGGAAAATACTAGGTTAAATGAAAGCCCATGTTTAGTAAATCCTTGAGTTAAGCCTTCAAATATTTCACTTTGGTCGGAGCCATCCAATAAGAGAGAATTTAAATAGGATTTGAATCCGGTATCAAATCGATACAAAAATCAGTTACTAGTTTGGGAAGGATTCTGGTAAGATCATTTTGAAAAACCTCCAGAAATTTTTTAACTGTAGGGACTAACTCAATGGGAGGAGTTTTAAAGTCTAAATCCTTGACTCTTACAATATTGTATAAACACCCTTTAGAAATCATCTTATAATCCTTTAGAAAACAAAAGTATATGAACAATGGTAATAGAACTTCCCCCCTTAAACTCTAGATGAGTTCATTAGGAAGGTTAAACTTTACAACTCTAGTCCTACAATAAATAGTTAAAAAATGCATGAGACAAATCCATCCCCAAAATACAAAATAATATCAAAATCAACGATATAAATTTCTACAAGTTCAACAGGAGTAACTCTATTGGGTATCATTATAAGACAATTTCTATATACCCTTTTTGCAACTACCAACTCACCTACCTAGGTAGTCACCATAAAAGGATCATTTAGGATATTGTGCTAAATATCAAACTTTCTAGATACCAAAGTAGTAATAAAATATAGGGTAGCACGCTGAAAAAGTAAATCATAAACATCAATAAAGAAGACTTGTAACATACTAGTCATCACGTCGGGAGAACTATCTTGTTCAGCCCTAAAACAGACATCATAAAATGATTCTTTCTTGGAGAATCAACATTAGAACCACTTGCTTGTCCACAACCCTTGTCTTGACCCTACATATTAGCAAAATCTAACATTGTGACCACATATACCACACCCAAAATGATTTTTTGTAACAACTTAGCATTCACATATCCGTTTCTTTCCACATTTTCCCCATGTTGTATTCTTGCTTCGTGAACTAGTCTTCTTCAATTTTAAGGATTAAGGTTAGACACCCTATTATCATGAGACTTAGGGAACGTAGAAGAAACTTGATTTGAGAACCTCTACTTGAATCTAGGCGTATCTTCGATTTCCAATCTCCCCTTTGAAGAACCACTTTCAAAATACTTGGGTATCTTGTCCTCTGTATTCTTCCTCCTTAGCCTACTTTCTTCCACTTGTTGAGCACGAAACATTAGACAAGAAATATTCATATTATCATCAAGCATGGCCGAACCACATTTTTCCACCAAGTCATCGGACACTCCCGTAAGCAAATGACTCATCTCATCCCCTTGATTAGACACCAAGGATGGAGTATACTTGGAAAATTTACTAATCATTAAGGAGTAGTCAAGAACATTCATACCACCTTGACGAAAATTGATGAATACTTCCACCTTGGATTCCCTCAACTCTCTAGGAAAGAAACTATCAAGGAAGGCCCATTTGAATATTTCCCAAGTAATCATCCCACTTCTTAGTTTCCTATTATCCCTCCATTAAGTGTATCAAGTTTGTGCCACATCTTTTAGTTGATACGAAGCCAACTCGGACTTTCCATTCAAAGTCACACCCATAGAAAATTAAATTTTATAGACTTCATCAGGGAAGTCTTGAGGAACTTCATCCACTCTTGACCAGAAGAACATAGTAAGGTTCATCCTAGTAAAATCTATAAGACGAGAAGCCATAGTGTTATCATGATGAGGCATAAGACGTCCTACTTCCTAATTTAGTACGGTCATCATCGATTGGACTTGAGAAGTTACGACACAAGCTTGGTAAGTCATGTCTTGGTCAAAATTGAGAAATGCTGACCTGATCTCTCCATCTACCATAGGTGGTGTAGGAGCCACCATAACTTGATCACCAACCGAAACTTGCTCAAGTTGAGGAATTTGTTAATCTTGTGGAGGAGCCTGTTTGCCATGAGGTTCAACATTACCTACCCCTTCTTCAGCCTTTCTTGTGGCTGCCCTTTGAGTATTCATACCAATAACCACTATACATGGATTTGGTGAAAGAACATAATAATATTCTAGAGTCACGAGCTATGAATAACAAGAAGATGAGAGTTTCATAAGCATCACAATTCATAATTGTTATGCGCTTCACAATTATGAATAAGAATACCCATAGACATGGTTCAATGAGTCATTGATCCTAAAGATATTAAACCTCATGCTCTAATAATAAATTTGTCACATCCAAGGAAAACACCCTAGACATAACCAGCGTCGTTGTCCTCAAAAAGTACTCAGAGTATCCTCTTAGCATTCGTCATAACATATTATAGGTTAAAATGCTGAAAATTTAAAACTTTTAATTTAATTCTACATAATGAGGTTTATATATACCTTTCGCTTACACAACTTATATAAATAGGGAGTTTACTTACACTCCTCGAAATAGGAAGCTTACATAGGCTTCTTATTTTATTTCACATACATAATATAGGAATATAATCTCATAGGAAGGCTAGGATAAGTCTCATATTAATCCATTTAAAACGAATTCAACATTTGGGCATAACCCAAACTTCATTACAACAATAGCCACATATAGCCTTATACAACAATATTTGTCAAATGAAAAGAGAAGGAACCATATGTCTTAAAACTATGCCAAAAACAATAGCTAGATAGTGGAATCTCCCTTGGAAGGTGAGGACCTACAATACATGGAGAATGAGGATCCAAGTCTTATTCAATGGCCCTCTAAACACTCAACGACTGGAACCTACATAATAGTACAAAATATAGAAATATGGGTTAGTATACCACTTGTACTAAGTATGGAAACATGAACCTAAAACAATTGAAAGAATGCATGAGAAAGGGAGATTCACTTTAGAAAATAGGCAAAGTCATTTGACAGCCTTTAATGAACATACAAGAGATCATATAACACATAAGGATCACAGTAACTCAAGTCATGTTCATAATTGATATATCTCAACATAATAACCATATCAATTTCGACATAAAAACTATATCAACTTCACATAAGAACTATATCAATCTAACAATTCAATTTATTCACATAAACATATGACTACAAGCCTTTACAAACAATAACATCCCATGCCTGTAAGTGCAATGCTTATTTGAAGTCCAATAACCCCACATAACCAAGTAAACAACACAAGATATCATAAGTAATGCTTTGTTACATTGGACGTATCATCTTAGATAGTCATCACTATATATAAACATTTAGACCAAGATCATGTTCATAAATATAGTCATCAACATGTAGGAGTATCGTCATATAGAGTTAACATTTTACATTTCATAATAGCATTATACATATGACCATCTTCTAGGACTCCTTTTTGAGTTAACTTGTGCAATGTCTTAATAGTGTCCCATATCCCTACCTATCCTAAGTAGACCCCTCACGTCATTCTAATCAATGTCTCTATTCATTTACCTTTAGTGATTCATTTAAATTTGTGGAACCCCTACCTTAACCTACATAAACCACAAGAGCTAAATGTGGAATCTAGTGGCATGAAACCCAACACCGAAAGAAAGTGTACTACTTGCCAAGGTAGTACAAAAAATATGAACATAACCTTCAAGGTGGATCCCCTTGATAGTATTCCTATAAAAAAACATAGTTCAAGAAGTAGTAAATATTCATGGGACCCTCTTTGTGAATATTTCATTATAGTCTCCAATCTCATGAGTAAAATAGTGAGCCTACCTTCCATACTTGGGAAGGGACGCTCCTCACTACTAGTTCACTCTGTGCTAAGCTACAATCTATTTTTGAAATGTCTTTAAGCCTTTATTATTCATCATAGCTTAGCTTAGCTCATATGATACTAACCAATTGTATATCATCACGATTAGATTAATAGGAATTGGATGAGAACATCCTTTCAATACAACCCTAATATGTGGGATTATCACTCATCATCATTATTTCATAATAAGTCACAGAGACAATTCGTAACCGACCTTATATTATTACATTTGAAGCATAATATCTCAATCATATAATCAACAAATTTCAATTTAATTATCATACCAACACCTATCTAATACAATAACAAGATATGGTCAATTGAACTTTATACCCAAGTAAAAGTCATCACATGAAGTAAATGTTTCAGTTCACAAAGTCTTACCAATTCTCCTTCGAAATCCTTCATCAGTGGCCTTGGCTTCAATAATTCAAATTTCATTCATAAATACATGTAACATCATCATTCAATAGTAGTTAACTCAGTAACTTACTCAATTGCATCAATACTAACCAATTCAACATGAGTTCATCACATAGGATTAGGGAATTTGGGTCAATTCATGACATATTCCACAAACTAGGTTAATTCATTAAGAACTAATGTATTTGAGCATAATACAACGTTATATTATTATAATTATCAAAGTAAACCATAAAAAACCTAGCTTAGAAGATTAAATTCGTATTAGTAAGAAACCCACATAAAAATCATCTTTTTGAAACCAATTTTTGAAGAACCCTTTAATGAATGAAATCCCGACGGATAAAGGTTCCCATACCTTGATTTTCCTTAAAGATTTATGGAGAAAAAGAGGTTCTTTAGGACCTAATTTACTTGCCTTGGTATTCTATAGAGTCTTCTTTTTTAAAGTGAAAGTAGAGTAATTTGAGTTTAGGAAAAGTGAGTTGTTAAGATGGGTTTAGGCTTAGGGTAGTTTATATAGTCATTTAACTAAATCAATTAAACACCCCTTAACCCTGAATTATCCCCCAACTAATTAACTAATTGACTGAACCATTTAAAACTTCAAAGTGAAACGAAGGCCTAACCTTTGAGACGCTGACCTACGAGTCGTAGGCCATGTGAAGACCACCATTACCCCTCATACTGCACAGTGTCATTTTTTTCAGAGACCACATTTTTGGAAGATTTTGCAGAAGTGGATAACTGTTGGTCAACGGTGGCATCGACGCCTCACAATCGAGGCGATGCCCCATTGTTTGGCAGGCGTAGGTGTTGTTGTCTTTGAAAAATTTTTGGTCAATTGGAAGGGATCTCCTCAAGGAACTTTAGTGTAGTCATTAAAGATTCATACCTGGACGTTTCAACCCGAAAAGTATTCTAATACGTGGTTAACACCTTTCCACCAAATTTCATCAAAGTAAGACTCCTAAAACCTTGTAAAATTGGCTAAGACATCCTAGAACCTCTTTCACTAGTCTCAGAATGTCATCAACGTTTCTTGACATTTTGACTCATAGACTTCCTAAAGGACTTAAAAATATGACCTTAAAACAGCGTGAAAACCCTTTAACAATTAGATGAGTCTTTAGATTAGGTTTTGGATTTTCGGAGTGTTAGAGTAAGGTTGACCGGAATGAGATGAAACCATGTCTAAGAAATTCATTGAACTATCCTTATTGAGCATAGAGTGGAAGCCTTAAAGAACCCATATTTGTAGAACATTACTGTTATACAATGAGTAAGATATGGTATCTTTTAATATTCCCTTATCTGAATGAACTTACTCTATGAGAACATGGCTAGCACCGCGAGAATATGCTTGTGGTAGTAGCTTTACCTGAGAAGGATGTTCCCCTATGGGATGTGTCCTACTTCGACCCTTGTCAAGTAGAACACCCTCCATCTGAGTAGGGTAGACGCCGGATTCCATGTCTATCTAATCTGGTCTATGTCAGTTTATGCCTATTCTAATAATGTGGGATACATTATTTTATTGGATAAGTTCTCTAATTTTTGGTGAGTGTATTGGGAAACTATCTATAAATTGCACTAGTATGGTTTGAAGATTCTACGATGCAACTTCCCTAGGTCTTTTTCAAGACCATTATAAGATGTCCTTAATTGATGAGATGTCTCTTAATTAACATACGAATTATAATGAATAAGTTATTGTATATTGAATAAAATGATCCTTATCTAGGGTACCTTTGAGGATCGATTAGGTAGGATTGAAGAGGGGGTATGGACGGTCTCTTAATATCTTACTCAAGTGAGTCATAGAGTAACCTTGGGTAGATACTCTAAGTAATGAAAAAGGAATAATCTTATCCTAGGAAGTCTTAAGGATTATTTAGGTGTGCTTGAAGAGCGTCAATGGGATGTCTCTTCTTGTCTTCCTTAAGTAAGTCTTGAGATAGCCTTTAGTAGGAGGTTTATATGCGTATATGGTTTGAAGTAATGTTAATGATAGATTGTGGACTCTTGGAATATGTATTATATGTGAAGTTGGTGTTTAAAGTTTTTCCTATACTTATTTTAGGAAGTTTTCCCAAAAAGAGAATGAAAGAGCATGTTTTATGCAAATGTCCTTTTAGCATTATTTTATTTCATGTCACCATATCTAATGCATTATAATATAATAAATCCATATTTTTTTAACTATAAATTGTAGGTGGCAATTGAGAGGAGTAATTTAAAGTGAAGCTTTGATATTAGCATCCTTTCAAGCAAGTTGTGGTATGTCCTTAAATGAGTCAAGGACATAGCTAGGTTTAGCTTTTATAATCCAAAACATTGTAAGAAACTTAGATATTTTCTATTTTGTTGATTTATGGGTTGTGACACAAGATATCCTTGAGTCTATGATGTCTAAAAGAGACTTAACATTTCCTATGTTTTTTATAAAAATATTTGAAATAATGTGGTGAAAAGTATGAATTATTCACTACTTTTCATAAGCATATATTTGATGAATGACCTCTAAGGGCTTGTATAAGACCTTCTAGATATTGAGAATATCGTGTGGTGACTTGAGGATACCATTTCTTCTAGGGTATACTCTCGGGTCGTTACAAATAGGGTGAAAGCCCTATATTTACCTAGCCTAACGTATAAATTCTTGAAAGTATAATTTGATAGAATCACTTAAACATGGTTTCATATGTCAAGGACATTTTTCCATGAAACAAGAGTTTTAACAAAGGCTTAATATTTAATCTTGGGGTGTATTCCAGGCCTCAAGAGGATATTTACAATGAGATGGAGTTTCACACAAGATAAGTCATGAGCCCCAAGATTAAAGAAGAAGTTGATTTAAGGACTATCAATGTTAAAGGGGGAACTGCTATGTAATAGAGTGTGGGTTTTCCTAAAGTTAGGTCTCATGACATTGAAGCTTTCACATAGTTGAATTAACGTTTTTAGTAGAAATATCCTTATCAAATGAACTAAGACATTCTTGAAGAAGCATCTCATAATGTTCTAAAGAATAATATAATTAAGACTCATTAAATGAATAACCTCATAGTATTCAAGAGTATAAATGGACTTGGACATTCTTAAGGTAGTATCTCATAGGGTCTATATAAAAAATTAACCTAATCTTGCTACCATGAGTATCTCATATTGTTCATTCTAATAATGATCTACGATATTCTTAAGATATTACCTTATAATATTTTAAAGTTAAAGTGATGAACCAAAATGTGGTACTTATCGTGAATAGTATTATGGAATGCTATCCATTCATTGCATAAGTACGGACTAAGGTTATTTTATTATATGTTCTTGTGAGTGAAGTGTCTTGAGATTTGATTGTGTTATAGTTGCCTTACTTGTTAGTAGTGACTGAAGGTTAGAGGTTCCCTTGTCTATTTCTTTTTAAGTATGCTAATAACTAGAACAAAAGAGGGCAAGTATGAGTAGCATGACTTCCGGGTTATACTTAGTGTGAAGGGTGTTATGGGAGGATTTTCATGCATTGAACAAGTGTCCTTCAAGTATACTTAGGTGTATCATTCATTTATGGTAGAAATTCTTAAAGATTTGACCACGTAGATAGGCTATGATTAAGATTACTAAAAAATGATACTTGGATTAGGTGGTATTGTAGGATGCTATTCCTAAATTTCACATGTATACTGTTGTGTTACTTGAGAGTAAATATACTATGACTATGTTGTAGACTTTTCTTGTTAAGATGGTATAATCTCATATGCTTATAGTTTATGTTTCCTGAAATATTTCATATTATTTATGGAATATATATTATAATAACTAACCCTTGTGTTATGCTCTTATGATTATGGTAGCTAGCATATTTAGCACATTTTTTCTAACACATACTTTGCCTAGAGTCTCATGAAATAGAGGGTTTGGAGATTGAGTTCTACGCTAAGAGATATGTTTCTAGAATTTGCAAGGAATTGAAGATCTTTGTGAGTCCTCATAGCATCAAGGAAAAAATCCACTATTTCCTTTATGTCTTTTATATAAATTTTGAGACTATTTTATGGGTTGTGTCCCAAGAGTTTAATTCTATAGTTGTAATAGATGGTATGACTCAATGTCAGTAAAGACTTCCTCTTACTTTAATGAAAATTACTTTGTTTGTATGGATAAAAGTTTTAAATTTTCATACTTTTCTATTATATTATCTTGTTATATGCTAAAGGATTGTATGAGACTCTTTGGGGGTCAAATATGCAATGTTACATCTAGGGGTACCCCTATGCAACACCCCCAAAATAAAATAGGACTAACTAGAGTTTCACATGAGTTTTATGAGTTAATAACTTGTTAAATAAATGAAGAATAACTTCTGAAGTCAGTTTTAAAGAGTTTTGATGTCAAACGTCAAGCGACGACCAATAGGTTTGAAAACTTGTCTATTGTGTCTTGAAGTGTACAAGTAGTAATCTAGTTTAGGGTCAAAACGTCTAGGTACGACTCCCAAAGGACCATCCTAGGGGTCCTTCAGAAGGAACCCAAGCTTTGGCAAAGAGGCTGCCAAGGAAGCAAGAGTGCGGAAATATATGGAACACACCTTTCTTTCTCAAATTAATTTTGAGGAAAAAAACAAGTGAGTGCCTTCTTGACATGCAATCACATTCAAAACTTGACTGCGTCTATTTTTTAAAAGCCCAAAATGCATTGAAAAAGTCTCACTATTGAAGTACCAAAAAACAACCACTGCAATAATGATGCGTTAAAAAAATTCAATTTAGACTTTTTTTGAAAGGTCCAACTAATGTAGGGCTATTTTGGGTATTTTAGGGGTTTATTATATAATGATATTAGGTCATTTCACATCCATTCCCCAAAACTCCTAAACTCGATTATAAATAAAATATAGAAGATACTCTTTCTCTCTAAATTCTCTCCCCACTATATCCTTCGTCGAAGAACCTTCATGTTCCAAGGAAGAAAATCAATTCTCCAAGGTTTCAAGAAAAAATTCGTGGATAAGTCTTCAATAAGGTATGGGGACTCTTTATCATTGATTCCTCTTTTAATCAAAGAGCCAGTTCATATGAAAGTTCTTCGAAAAAACATAAATAAACCTAATTTCGATTCTATACATGGATCTTAAATGAAACAAATTAATATGATAATTTTATTATGTTATTAATGATTATTAATGGTTTTAAGATAGTAAATTCCATGAACCCATGTATTCCTATATTCTCAAAATTTAACATATAGTAAGTGTATTGATTTTGAGTTGATGGTTATAGAATTGTGTTTGAATTGGGCTAGGATGATCATATATGGTATTGGTTATTTGTATTTGTTAAGATTTGATATTGAAGTAACTGATATGAGATTTAATCATTGCATGGAAAAATAATGATTTGGTCTTTATATTGATTATTGGATCATGATTAGCTTAAATGCATAGTTGAATTCTACTATTGTCGATGTTATTCTATTGTGAAATTATGAAAAATTAAGGGATGGTGATGCATCCTATTGTAAGAAGATAAGTTGACCTTATTCCCTTACTAATGCTAAAATTGATATAGAATTGTTCTTGTGCTACATGGTCCACTAATAGTAGATATGTTTGCTTTCTATTCCTATTATGATCATGTTCTTTTCGGCATTATTATGAGAATAGTAGTAGTATCGTGTCATGATATATGTGAAGGTATGATTTTGTGTTGGTTATATGAATTAATTTGATCTTGTATAAAGTTGTATGACATATATGAATGCATAAAGTGAAAGATGATGTGACATATGTGTGATCTTGTGTAATGTGGGCATGATGTGATGAATAATGTATTTCTCTAATATTTTCAGGTGATGATGATGGACTATGAGGGTCCTTATATGTTTATATGGTGTCTTGTTTAGGTTAACCTAGGTATCCCTATTTGATACATAGATGCTTCTAGATTATGTATTCTTCAAATTGGTATACTTCGCTGTCTTGTCCTTGGTGTATGAAAGTTATGTAAATGTGATCTCTTTACTTGGTATGATTAGGCACCCTTGTCATGTGTGTACGAATGAATGTCTAGGATAGGTAGACCTAAAGTAGGTACCCTTCTATGAATAACTAATGTGAAATCTTTAATATGAAAAAAAAGGTTAAGAATGTGAAATATTGAATATGAAAAGAAGGTCAATAATGTGAATCCTTGAATATAAAGAAGTTTACTAATGAAGTATTGAAGTTGTAGATTGCAATAGTGCCTATTTCTTGAGTGGAATGATGGACTTAGAGGTAGGTTGGATGGAACGGCATGAAACCATCTCTATGAATGTCATATGATCTATCCTTATGCACCTTGATCTGTTGATCCTTGTGGAACCTTTCTTGGTAATGGTATTACGAGTTGGAAGGGCTTAGTAATGGTATCTTCTCTAATACACTTATATGAATAAACATAATCTATGAGAAATAAGGCAAATCACCAAGTGAATATGTTTGTGGTATTATCTCTACTTGAGTATGAGACTAAATTACGAAGAAACGATTGATATACCCTAAAAATTGACCCAACATGGAATGTGTGCTAGTTCTAATCATTGAATGTAAAACACCCTATACGGAGTAGGGTAGACTCCGTATTTCATACCTAGCTACTATGGTCTATTTCGGTTAATTCCTTTTCTCATGATGTGGGATATGCGCTCTAGTTATTGAACAAGTTCTATGAAGTGTAGGTGGTAGTATAGAATGTAATATATGCATGGAACAAGTGATCCTTGAAGATCTAGAGTGAGTTCTCTAGGTCTTTTAAGACCATTATGTGAAGTCCTCTAGTTGTATGATTGAATTCTACATAACTTATCGAATGTATGTTCTCCTAATGTAGTATGTTGAATATAATGGTTCTTATCTAGGGTTGCTTTGAGTAACACTTAGGTGTGCTTGAAGAGGGTATATGAGCGGTCTTTTCATATCTTACTTAAGTAAGTCTTAGAGTAGCCTTAGGTAGAGAGTCTGAATGATGAAAGATTAGTTGATGAATGTTTAATTAAGTGTTATATGTTGATGTTACTTGAAAAAGGCTTTATAAGTGAATGCAGACTTTTGTTATGTCTCCTAAACTCTTATGATGAAGGTTCTTATCAAAATTTCATTAAAGCATGTTTCTATACTAAATTTCACCCCTTTCATATTTTTAGCATGGTCTCCATACTTGGTGATTAATTATGCTAACCCCTTTGTTTCCCTTTTTGACTTAAGTATACGTATTGAATATGTGGTATGCTATGGAGGTTGACGAGGTTTGTAAGTGGATGGAGGTGAAGAGATTAAAGGACAATACCCTACATGTTCCTTTATGTTGTTTAGTCTTTCTCTACGTTTTTAATGGCCTTATTCCCAATGTTGTACTCTACAAAATTAGATTGCTTATGAGACCTGAATGTTGTAAACTCATAGATTATTTTAAAAGTCTTCTGCTTGCTTACTATTAAAAGTTTTGTTTATGCTTGAAGAAAGCTTTAAATTCTTACTTACTTGAGTATAGTAGGCAATTTATGATCTATGTGGCTTGTATGAGAACCCCGAGAGGTCGAATACGCCAGTTAGGACTATGGGGTACTCCTGGGTCGTTACACCCTAGGTCGTAACAAACTTTTTATTAATGAACTAGGTCAAGAATTGTTCTACAATAGTTTCTAACCACGTCTAGTAGAGTCTTATTCATAAATGTGAAGTGCATCAAATTTATTTAATAAAAGAGTATTGGATGTTTAGGAAATTTCATTTTATTATCTAAGTCATGCCATATATTTTAGTTTAAGTAGACCCTTCTTATCATCTATGCCCGTTGATTTTTAAGGTATTGCTAATATAAGGGAAAATGCTAGGAGACAAGATGAAGGAAATATCAAGCAAGAGTTTCTCCTTCAAGTTCAACAACACCTTCTTGCTCAAGCTATAATTGATCCTCTTTATATGACTAATGTGAAGATTAGGTTGACTCTCAAAATTTTTGCCCGAGCTTTGACTTATCAAATCAAAAACTAGGATTACTCAAATCAAAAGGAAGATGGTAGGTTTGGCAAACCCAATAAGGGGAAGGTTGCTTATAGAATGAGAGTGTTTTGAGTATTAACCCTTTGGAGTTCTAGGCTCAAAAATAGAGGAATATCATCAACGCTTTATATATGAGGTGTATATGGTTATTGATAAAATTTGTTTAACTTCGATTGAGAAAGAGAACTAGACGCTTAGTAATTAAGGGATGTTGCACGAATTGGGTATGAACAAAATATAGTAGGACGGTATAAAAGGGGCAAATAGAGTGTGAATGGTTCAAAGAAGTATTCCTTGATTAGGTTTTTTCCCCTAGAACTGAGGGAACTAAAGATACAATATCGCATAAAACTTTGTCAAGGGGGTTTGAGTTTAAAATAATATTCCCTTAGGTTCACCCAACTATCCGAATATTCTTCAATTATAGTAGAGGATTTGAGGCCCAAGATTAATAAGTTTTAGATGGGAATGTCTGACGTAGTAGTTAATGAATGCCGTAAGGAAATTCTTATGCAAGTATGAATATTTTCATCTCATAGGTAATTCTCAACAAATTGAGGAGGAAAAACTTAAGAAAATGAATATGGAGGTTAAAAACGCTAGAAAAGATTATGGGAATTTTCTAATGCTAAGTCTGATGGATAAGGTATACCTAAAACTGAAAAAGTGTATTCTTGTGAAGACTATTCCAATAACCCTAGGTTTGACCAAGATAAGGGTATTGGGTTTCCATTACCCAAGTCCACTTGCTCCAAGTGGTGTAGGAGTCATTATGGTAAAAGCCTCACCGATTATGATGGTTCTATGGGTGTGGCAAGAATATGCACAAAATTAGAGATGTCCCGATTCTTATGTCTAAGAAAAGGGAGGATAACAATGTTGCCTCTAGTGATCTTGATGAGGGTTCTAAAAATAAGAATGTCACATCCAAGGAGAAACCCCTTCACTCAATCGGCGTCGTGTCCTCTTTAAGGACTATGACTAACCACTTAGCTTAAATCATAATATTTATAGGTAAAAATGCATAATTTTTGAAAACTTTTCATTACTTCTACATTGAGGTTTACATTGATCTCTACATACACGTAATATATATATATATTGAGTATACATTTCCCCTTTGTATAGGAAGATTACTTGGTCTCCTACTATTATTGCACATAGATATATATAAAAATATAACATAGTCTCAAAAGCATGTATTATCTCATAAAAATCTAACAAGAGTGTAATAATTTGCGCCTAGCCCATACATCAATATAACAAGACCACATAGAGTCCATACAATGTTTAGTATCCATATGAAAAGGAAAAAACATAAGAGTATTAATACTAGAACAACTCAATAAGCTTGACAGTGGCATTTCCCTCGAAAAGTGAGGACCTTACCAACTTTCATGACTAAGAATTCCAAGTCTTCTTAAAAGTCGTCTCCAAAAACCCTTAAACGAATGGAACCTAAATGTTGGGGAAAAAGAAGAAATGGGGTTAGTACACCACTTGTACTAAATATGAGACCATATGCACACATATTATGAGAACATGCTAAAAAGGGGCATTTCACTAAAGTATGCAATTTACTTTTAAAATATTTATGCACATTCAATAAGACCATAGCAATCAATTAGACACATTCATTAAGTCCAAAGCATGTATATCACAAGACCAACAATACTAGGTCTATCAACTTGCGTATCACATAATTCGACACATAGTCAAGAAACTCTATCATCAAGTACTAACATTAACAAGCATGAACAAGAGTACATTAAAACTTAAACAAAGCAAGATAATTATTCATGAATCCATATAAAGTCAACAAGTGCAATGACCAAGAAAATCCCCATAACCTTACTAAATCAAGTAAACTCATAAGAACCATGACTTATATCAAACATCACATAACATATTATTTAGGAGTACATATGATCATACTTTATAAATAGAGACCAACACATGCTCATAACTAAAACTAATAAACATATAGTATCAACAATGTGCAAGTTCCTCATATACATATCATGTAACATTATGAGTATATTCATACATAAGAAAATCATCTTAAGACTTCCTTCAAGGCTAACTTGTGCGTTGTGTAGGAAGTGTCCCATACAATTACCTAGACTAAGATAAACCCCTTAGGTTATCCTAGTAAGAGTTCATTCCCTTAGTTAATTTTGTCTTTTGGGAACATATCTCCCTAACCGACATAGACCACATGAGCTAATGTAGAATACAGTGTAATGAAACCCTACACCGAAAGAAGGTAGACTATTTGCCAAGGTAGTACCAAAACATGAACGTAACAACTACGTCGATCCACTAGCTAGTAATCCTTTGGGGACAACATAGTTCAAGAACTAGAAGGTAGTGTTGAGACCCTCTTTATGATACACATTATAGTCTCCAGTCTCAAGAGTACATTAGGTGATCCTACCTTCCCTTTGTGGGAAGGGACACTCCTCACTCTATTTCACTCGGTGCAATGCTAGTGTCCTTTTTGAAATGTCTTTAATGTCTTTAATAATCGACATAGCTTAATATCAGTCATAAGATATATTCCTTGTATAAACATCACCACCATAGCTCAATAAGAATTACATGAGTATAGTGCTTTAATTACAATTCATATAAAAGAGGCAAGCACATTGACATATCACTTCATAATAAGGCACATTGGTAAATTATTCACCATACTTAATAACATTTACATCTTATCCAACACCTGACAAACCATAGTCAAGATATTCTCATGAAACATCATACCAACCCTATAAATCCTGATACAATGAATAATCTAATGCATCATCATTACTTAATTACAATTAACAATAATTGAAGTAAACAAAAGGGATCATAATACTTACCAAGTCGCCTTCATAATTCATCATCAAGGTCTTACCATCAACAACTTAACTCAACCCAATTAGGGTGTAATATCATCATAAAACAATAACTAACATCATAACAAAGTCAATTGAATCACTATATCACAATTCATCACTAGTTCATAGATTAATATTCTATATTTACGTCAATTCACAATATACTTCGTAACCTAGATAAACTGATAGAACTACAGTTCATACTAATTTAATCATGATTGATACAACTGAAATCATAGGATATTAATTCAACTAAGAACCAATTTAATTTAACAAACATTACTCAATTCACATCAAGATCACAAAAAAGGGTTAAGGGGAATAAGATATTTTGTACAAACTAGACCAATCCATCAATATAATATTGAGTTTAAATACATGTTATTATATTCATAATATCCAAAAGAAAAAATAAACAAAGTAATTCATAACATAAATTTCTTATTGGATGAAAACCCAACTTTTGAAATCAATTAGATGGAACCCTTTCAGGAAATAGGTCTAAAAGGTAAAAAGAATCCCATAACTTACTAATTGATGAATATTTATGGATAAACTTGACCCTTTTGAACCCTTAAACTCATCCTTAGCTTTATCTTCAATGGAGTTCTTTAACTACAGAGATAAAGAAGCAAAAAGGAAGAGAGTTTTGGGTTTATGAAATATAAGAGTTAAAGGTTAGCCTAATTAGGTTAAGGATTTTTATAGGTTGTAAACTAATAAATTAGGACTTCCTGAACGCCTAATTAACCTCCTAACTAACCCAACTACTTAAATGAGTTAAATAAGAATGTGCGGAAAAATCAATCACAACAGAAGACACCACGATCAACGAATGGTAGGTCAATCGATGACCACTGTCTCTTCTGTGCTTCACATCCATTGATTAATCTAGAGACTATGAAAAGTGACCCTTCCAAGATTTTGGCTAAGTGAACATGGATGCCCCGTATATTGACACACGCTTCGTCAATGGCACTCGTTTATGTAAGGTTCCTCCTAAAGGGACGTTGGTTGGTGCACCAATTTTTATAATAATCCGACTCCAAAAAGCTAGTCAAATAGGCAAAGGACGCCAGAACATCCTTGAACTAGTTTCTGGACGTCATGGATGTTGTTGGACGTTTTGGTTTGGATATATCTTAAATGACTTATATTTATTAAAATGGACCTTAAAATAGTGTCTAAACCTTTGGACACCTACGTTAGGATCTAGAACCCGTCTTAGATTTTTGAAGTGTTACGTTATCCCCCCCCCCTAAGGAACATTTGTCCCCGAATGACTAAATAACGTAAAAAAGAAGGAATAGACTCAAGACTAGCATCTTAACCAACGACAATACATAACAACATTAATCATACCACTTACACAATGTAATTCAAAAATTAAGTTACCAAACATAAGGCTTAACATCACATTATGAGGGATATCCTTCTCACAACAAGTACATGAGCTCAACATATATGAGTCAATTAAGCGAATTTTTCACTTATAAACATGCCATATATCATTTCATAAAGATTCACCATATAAAAATGCACAACATAACTTACAAACAAGAAAAATTGCCAATTTTTCAAATCAAAATGCACATATCACTGTAATATTCACTGTGTGACACAAACAAGGCATATTTTTGCAAGACTTCACCAAAATCAAGAAACTTTAATTTTTAATCATTAGTTTCATCATTAATAGCAATAACTAACCTTAGTCATCAAATAGATCAGGGTCACGAGACTTCATGTGGGCCTCGGCTTCTCATGTTGCACCCTTAACTAGGTGATTCTTCCATAACACCTTTACGGAAGCCACCTCTTTGGTTCTCAACTCCCTTACTTTCTTTTCAAGGATTTGAACCAGAACCTCCTTACATGAGGTTATCCTTCACACCGAGACCCTCAATGGAAAGAATAGACTAGGAATCATCGATACACTTCCTAAGAATAGATACATGGAAAACCATATGAACTGTAGCCAATTAACTAGGGAGTTTCAATTCATAGGCAACCTTACCAACCTTTTCCAATGTTTCATAAGGACCCTTATAACTAGGACTAAACTTCCCTATCTTGCAAAACCTAACCACACCTTTTATAGGCAATAATTTTAAATACACTTTCTGACCTTCTTCAAACACTAAATCCCTTCTCCTATGATCAGTGTCATATCCCGAGACCACACCCTCAAAGATATGGCATTGTCGGAGTGTAACCGGCGTATCAGGGGTCTTTTACAAACCCTTCTATATCTCTCATTGCATAAAAAATATGAAAATTAGTGAGGAACTAAAAGTTTTCACAAACATTCTATCAGTCTTTAAGAAGTATTTCATATAAAAATCATAGGAAATACTATGTCTCATTTTATCATATTATAGACACAAGAATACTTTGGGACACGGCCCATACAAAATTCAAATATAGTATGTCTATGTCTATTACATTACTTTGTTAAAGGAAATAAAAGACATCTATACCCTCGAGTCAAATGAGGACATACTTCAACTTACTTGAACGAACTTCTAATCCAAGCTTAGCTCTCCAAAAGCAGCTTTACCTATGAATCACGTTAGAGATATATAAAAGCATGGAATTAGTACAACACATGTACTAATTATGCCATAATCATGAAAACGACCATTTATTTGAAATATGCATCTTTTTCATTAAAATATCATATCGTAATCATAAGAATAACATTTAACTCATAGAAACACATAACATAGCATTAAGATATCTATTATATTTTAATGTCACTATACAATGAACCAACTCACTGTTACAGTGAAGTTCCTTCAATGTACAGTGAAGTGCCTTATCTTCACTTTAGAAACTTCCTAGAATGTAATCACCTCACTTAAAGCTATCCTAAGACTCACTTCAGTAAGACGAAGAAAGACCGCCCATACATCCTCTTTACGCACACCCAAATGATCTTTAAGACAACCTATAATGAGATAACCACACACCTACAAGAAATCAAACACATGAACATAAGATTCTTCTACCAAAGGTGATACTATGTCTTACTTGAATGAGTTATGAAGAGACCGCCCATACAATCCCTTACACACACACACTTAAGATATACTATTGACTACCTAAGGTAGAATGCTTCTAACTTAATACATAAACATATATATAATATTACATTCTCCTTCCAAAGGCTATCAAAAGACTTACTTAAGTAAATTAAGAAGATAACGTCCATGACGACTCTTGAAGATTTCCTAAATAATCCTTAAGAGTACCTATGTGTTAGATCATGTCATCAAATTCAACCATCTTTCCTAACTAGAGTCATTCTTAAGGATTATCTAGGTAAGATACAAAGTGACTTCCTATGCCCCCTTCAAACCTTAACTAGACAACCCGTAACAACTCTAGATAAGTACTTATTCATTTAACATGCTTTCTTAACTTATTTCATTACATTTTTTAGTTCATTTAAGACTCATTCATCACATAAGGACATACAATTAATAGTCTTGAAGAAGACCTAGGAACTATAAATAACATCTTCAAAGCCTATTATGTAATGTCTCCATAGCCTACTCATACCACCATTAACACTTGATAGAATTTCTCTAATGCTAATAGTTATCCCACATAATGAGAATAGGAAATAGCTGACATAGACCATGATAGCTAGACATGGAATTCGGATTTCTAACCTACTTTTATGAGGGTGTTCTAGTTGACAAGGGTAGAGCTAGGACACATCCCATGTAGGAACATGGATAAGGAGTTAAAAGGGATTTTATGCACTCTAGTCTTATTCTCAAGTAGAGCTACATTGTAATCTAGTTTTCTTCTCAAGTAGAGCTACTTCCCATGACATAATCATTCGGTGCTATTTTTTGTTCTCATAGACACACTTACATTAAAGGTTAAAACTAATGGGATCCATATCTACTTCATAACCCAATTACATTCACCCTACCGAAGAGGTCCACTAGGGCTACCTTAAAATGGCGACATCTATAGCTCATCAAGACTTTCCTAAGGATGATAAGATGTCGTTCTATCCATTCAACCCTAATTCCATAATCCTTTACGTAAAGGATACCATTAAGACTCTCGACTTCTATGTTCATATTTTTTACAACTAGGTTTAAGGTTCCACACACATGGCCTTCTATTCATCATTTAAGGTCTCACATATCATTCATTCATGCACGACAAGGGTGCACTAAGCCTACCTAGTCAATACATCTCGTATTCACATATTATTCATACATGTATAAAATAAGGGACACAAGCTTAACAAAACAAGACACAACAATCTTTACTTTATAACATATACCATATAATTCTTTGAAGAACTTAGGAATGGCCCTTATAATCTTTATGTAGTCGTATATATTACTATGACATCATAAATAAAAACATAATAGACTCATATAGTGAAGTAGGAACAATCATGAATCAACTCTAAGACTACACATATAAACACATAGTCATAGTCTTACAAGATCTCCTAATGTACATAGAAGGAAACGATACTTTCACACTACCTCACATGTAGATAGATATGCTCATTATTAACATAACACAACTACATAAATAGTCATAGTACTATAGGTAGTGTCGACAAGGCTAGGACGATAATAATACATAAAGTAACAACGACAAGGCCACATCAATTTCATGTTAAGTACTAAGCACCTACACCATAAATTAACAATACCAATAACAACATAATTAAAGTCTAATTAACCTAAATAAAGAGAATTTGTCAAATCCGTATTTACCCCCTAGCCCTGACCGGCGTCGTCGTCCTGTTGAAGGACTAAGATTACCCTCTTAATGTCATGTCTTACATTCATAGATTGAAAAGTGCGGAAAAATTTAAAACTTTCATTATGACTACTTGGAGGTTTGCATAGAACTCTCTACATACACATAATATATATTCATATCGAGTATACACGGACCCTTCATATATTAAGGTTACATAGCCTTCTACTTTTATTGCACATACCTATACAAAAATATAGAATTAGTCTCAACGATTGTCTCATCTCATACCATCTAATCGAATATCACAATATGGGCATAGACCGTACATCAATTCAATAAGACCATGTATAGGTCATACTAAAGTACAATATTCATTTAAAAAGGAACGGAATGATAAGATTCAATAAGTTCATAACAAAACTCGTAAGCTAGATAATGTCCTTTCCCTCGACAGTTGAGGATCTACCCCACTTGTTTGAAAGGAAGAATCGAATCCTTCAATAATGTTACCTTCCGAACACTTCAACGACCGAACCTAAAATGTTTGGGAAAAGGGAAGAAAATGGGGTTAGTACTCCACATGGACTAAGTATGGGATTTTATACACATACATAAGCAAAACATGCTAAAAGGTAACTTTTATCAAAACATGTAATTTTAACCCTTTAGGGACTTAGTGCAAAGTCAAGTAACTCATATCATTTAACCAAACATGCTTACTATCTAAAGAAGTAATACTTATCCCAATATACTTGAAACCATGATTTACTACAACCCTAAAATCAAGGGATAATATAACAAGAATGAATAAGAGTAAAACATATCATAATAAGCAAGACAACTACTCACAAGTCCTTATCAAGTCAACAAATTCAATGTCCAACCAAAGCCACATAACCTTACTCAATCAAGAATCCTCAATAAGAAAATATGACCAATGTCCTACTTTACATATCATGATACATAGACTTATATATTTTAACATTATAACACAAGGCATATTCATAAATGAAGTAATTAACATAAAATATCAACAATGTGTCATGGTCATCATATATACATCATATATTATCATAACATAAACATATATAAAAACCTCTTCCTAAGACTCCCCTCAAGAATAACTAGTGTAATGTTTAGGAAGACACCTATACCCCTACTTATACTAAGCTACACTCTTTAGGTTATCCTAGTTAGACTTCAATTCTCTAATTCATTTTACCTTTTGGGAACATCTTTCCCGAACTGACATACACCTTATGAGCTAGTGTGGAATCCGGTGTCATAAGACCCTACGCCAAAAAAAGGAAAACTACTTGCCAAGGTAGTACCAAAACATGAAACATAAAAATATGTGGATCCTCTAGATAGTATTACTATGGGGGAAACTAGTTCAAGAACTAGGAGATTTAGTTAGGTCCCTCATTATGCGCCATGCATTATAGTCTCCAATCTCAAGAGTAATGTAGTGTTGCTACCTTCCATGTGTGGGAAACCACTCCTCTATCTAGTTCATTTGGTGCTAAGTTAGAGCCCCTTTTTAAAAAGTATTTAAGCCTTTAATTAACAATCATAGATTAATTTAGTCCATAGGGTCTACCCCTTGTATAATCATCATCATCACTAGCTCAATAAGAATTGTATGAGCATAAGTCCTTCCATCACGATTCATATAAGTGAGGTTAACATATTAGCATTTCATAGAATATTAAGGAACATTGAAAGTTTTCACTATCCTTATATAACGTACGCCTTAATAAAACTCATAACATAGTCAACACATTTCGATTCAACATCATACAACCCTATAATCCTAGTATAAGGAATACTTCAATGTAATATCATGACTTAACAACAATGAATCACAATTGGGAGTAATGATTGACATTCTGAGACTGACCAAGTCTTCCTCATTGTCTATAATCAAGGTCTTACCATCAACCCATAACTCAACAACACTTGGGGGGTAAAATCATCAAACAATGATAATCCATATTATAACAAGGCCAATTTCATCTCTATAACTCAAATTATATTTAGACCACAACTTGAGACAAGATACATAGGCTAATTTCACATTATAATTAATAACATAAATCACATCTCAAGAACTAGCATGATATGCCTATATTTAATCTTAATTTAATCATAATTACACCATAGGATAGTAATCAAATTAACAATCAACTCAATTGAATGATCACTATACAATATTCTTGAATTTAGGCCAAACCATCAAAAATTACCATTAAAAAGTTGAATTACATGTTAGTATACTCAATATAACCCTAAGAATTCATGAACAATTCAATCCATAACTTCAATTTCGTAATTGGATGAAACCCATAGGAAAAGTAAACTTTTTGCAATCTATTTTGAAGGAACCCTTTGAGGAAAGAGTCTCAAAGGTGAATAGAACCCATACATTAATGTTTTGTTTCGAATTAATGATTAATCCACTCTTTTTCATCACCCAATTAACCTCTCAAGGTAAGTTTCTATAGAGTCATACAATTAGAGAGAGAAAGAAGAGAGAAGGAAGAGAGTTTATTTGAGAGTTGTCTTTAGGTTAATAAGGGTTGAGGGTATTTATATTCAGACTTAATCCACTTAATTAGTTTCCCTTTAATACCAAACTAACCCCTAAACCACTTAATCAATTTAAATGAGGCAAATATAATTTAGGCAAGAAACTCGACCCTCACCGACGAGACACCGATCGACGGTCCATCTGTGAGTCGACGGACAACCCCCCTCAATACTGCACTCTTCTAAATTAACGATGAATGATTTCAATGTGTACCTCTTTATAACTGAGACTATATTTCATAACCACACATTCTGAAGTTACTATAGGTGCCCGATCACCCACGCGTTTCATTAAAATTAAAATGTGAAAAACCAGATGCACTACTACTAGTTTTGTTGTCAACTCTAACTCGTAAGACACTTCACCAACCCTCTTCAAAATCTAGAAAGGGCCTCCATATCTAGGAGTGAGCTTCCCTTTCTTGACACATCTTACCAGCCGTTTCAAAGGTGAAACCTTCAGGAAAAAAAATAAACTTGGAACTCTAAGTCCCTCTCCTTACATCTGTATTGGATTTCTGGCAATTAGGGCTGTATAAAGTATATCTCTAATGAGTTTCACTTTCTCTATAGCATCTTGAATAAAATCTAGTCCTATCAAGGCTTTTTCACCTACTTCCAAAAAACCAACTGACGATCTATATTTATGCCCATACAATTCCCCATAAGGAGTGATCTGAAGGCTTGAATGGTAACTATTATTGTAGACTACCTCTATATTAGGAAGGTTATCATCCTCACTACCTCTAAAATCAATAATCAAAGATATTAACATGTTGTATGAGGTGTAAATGGTATTTTATTTCTTACCATCCATCTATTGATGAAATGTTGTGCTAAGATTAACATGAGTACGAAGTCCCTACTTAAATGATATCTTCAAATCTAATGTAAATTGAGAACCTTTATCTAAATGATATACAAAGGAACGCCATGTAACCTCACTCTCTCATTAATATAAAAATTGACTTAGTACTATTACCGATTTTATAGTCATAATAGCGAAAAAGTGTACATACTTAGTCACTCTTTCATCGTCACTCAAATAGAGTAATGTTGGTTTCTAATATGAGGTAAAGTCAAATTTGTGTAGAATGGATTCACAATGGGTGGATCACATTTTTTATCACATAAATACACGCAAAAAAAAAATAAAGTAAGTAGGGTAAGGTTAGGATGTGGGATGAGTTTACCAGTCACCCCTTCAATAAAACAGTCGCAGGCATGCAATTGCAGGCAACTAGCGATAGACAGCATTAGTTGGGCATTGACTGGACTACCACGTATCCTAGAGCTCCGCATTGGTGACTGCTACTCCTTATTTGAGACACAAAGATCAACTATAAAAGTGTTGAGCTATGCCTACCATCAATTGAACGTCGATCGAGAAATGGGGCATCAACTTGGCTCGTCGATTGACACGACAAAGGAAGTGTCTCAACAGCCTTTGGGTCCTTCTTGTGGGCCTCTTGCGGGACCCTTGGAAAATTTTTCCTAAAGGTTTCAAACTTAAATATACACCTTAACATGTTTAACAACTTCCATTTAAGTTTCACACAAAACAATTACACGCAACATGCCAAAACATGTTACGCACCATCAAGACACACATATGCATGTCTCATGGTCTAACTTTAAAACGTCTTGGACGTTTGACCTATAATATTTAAGAAACTCACCATACTTCCTAAAAAATCATTTTAGTCGTATAAATACCAAATAATATCCTGACACACACATAAGTACATAAAAACACATAAGGCCCCTTAGGTGACTAATCGTCGAATGTCTTGGTCATTGTTTGACGTTTGAGTTCGAAATCACATAAAACATTATAATATGCCTAAATACAAAAATATAGACCATTTTACGCCCTTATACCCTTATTCAGAACATTTTAGGCTCTAGACACCCTAACTGGTTTTGGGGGTCTTACACTACGGATGACATTTATGGTCTTAGGTCCATCAAGGCTTGGTAGATCTTGCTTGTGGGTGACAAACCTTGATGTCTTGTGTTTTTGAGCTGAATTTCATGACCTGCATATCTTCATGGTAGATATTAGACTATCATATTATTCTTAGGTCACTAGCATGGGTCAAGGTCAGCCAATCAACCTAGTTACTGTTAAGGAGAGGGTTAGCTTAGTTAATTCCTATTTTAGATTGTTTCATGTAGTGTCGATTTATGTTAATTAATTATGCCTATATAAAGATTATAAAATTAATAAATAACCCATTAAAATTCATAATAATCCCTAAACTAAATCATAACTAACTTTTCACCTAAAGAAAATCCTCCCTCAAAAATTAAAGAAGAAGAAAAATGGGGGTTGCAACCTAGTTCGGAATTCCTCCATATGATAAAAATATTGCTAGGCTTTATATAAATTTATTTAAGATTAATTATATATGTGTTCTTCCACCCATATATCACCCTATATTTCCCCAATTGTGATGTTGAAAACCCAATTCTAGCTCGGGGTTCTTCTACATTGTGGGTAGGGTTTAGGTAGGACTCTAATATACTAGATAATTCGTAATGAAGATTGTATTAGCTTAAAGTTAATATATTATTATTAAATTATGTGACTTATATGGTTCAACCTAATTTAAAATATGAATTTGATATTATATAAGTTAATGCCATGAAAGGTAAAATAAAAAAATTATAACTCATCATGTAAAATTGACGCGATGTGTAGTAATTTTTCAAGGTTAGGAACAGATAATCATGAATTGAACTAAAACATAATATGTATGATGGATCTTCACTTTTACAGAATAGAAGTTGAACCTTTTCATGAGTTATGAAAAGAATCACCTTATAGTAAATATTGTGATTAGAATGCCTCAAAATCTAAGGGTAATTGATGATTGTGATCTTTGAGAGTAAGTCTAGTAGTAAAGAATGTTAAATCACTAGGGATTTTAGATTAAAGATAGGGTGATGAATAAAATAAAAATAGGTATAATTGTGACGAAATACCTATACAAATCTAACCTACTTTATAAATGCTTGAATGTATATAGTGATAAAATCAGTGGAACATATATTGATTTGTAAAGGACATCCTTCCAAGAAACATTAGTGTTTATAAGCTAGGCTTGGTAGTAATTCTTTTGTTGTATACTTGGCATCAAATGGATATTTATTATGATATTAAGTATAACACAATATAGGGTCTAGGTACTTGTTGAATGGAGAACAATACCTACTTTATGTGGGGACTATCAAAGTTTAAGGGGGAAACTATTACGTAGTAGAGTGTGGGTTTTATAAAAGTTAGGTCGTATGATATGGAATCCATCACATAGTTGTGTTAAGGTTTCTAGTTTAAATCTCCATATTCAATGATCTAAGACGTACTTGAAGAAGCATCTCATAGTATTCTAAAGCATAATAGAACTAAGAAACTCATTGTGTTCAGGCTTTTAAATAGACTTCGATATGCTAAAGGTACTATCTGATATGGTCTAAGTTATTAATGAACCTAGACATTCTAAAAGAAATATATTATAGGGTTCAATCTAATAATGAACTATGATATGATTAATAACCCAAGTGCTATATGGATAAGTAAAGGTACTAGGATTCTAACCAAGAAGTATTGCTATGAATACCTAAAAGTGGTATATAATATGAATAGTAATATGGGATTCTATGCATTCATGCACAAGAATGACTTAACGTTATTCAAGAAGGTTTTCTTTTGAGATATATCTTGAGATGGTATTGTGCTATAGTTTCCTTCGTTGTTAGTAGTGACTAATGATGAGACATTCCCTTTTCTATTTGAAGTAAGATAATAATGAGACTAAAGGAGGGTATGTATAAGTGAGATGACTTCAAGGTTTATTATTAGTGAAAGTGGTTGTATTGCATGTTATTCATGCAATCCAAAAGTGTGTTGTTAGGTTACTATGGATTGTAGTACCTGTATGATAGAAAATCATAATGACTTGACAATTTATATAGGCTATGATTAAGATGACCGAAAAAGGGGTACTTGGCTTTTGTGGTAATATGGAATGCTATTTATCCATTGAAAATGCATGCTTCTGGGTTATTTGACAATAGTTCTTTTATCGTATAGATGAGTAAGAGTCAAATAATAATTCTTATCTTATGTTTTAGACTTTGGTTCTTATCATAATATTCTCTCAGATTTTTGTAGTTTATTTTTCATAAGGTATTTCATTTGATTTTTGACAACGTTTTATACTCACTGACCCTTCTCTTATGCTCTTCTTATTATACTACCTAATATATTTAGTACCTTTTTTAGTAATTTTCCAACATTCTCATCAAATAAATGGTTAAGAGATTGAGTTTTACTCTTAGAGATAGGTTCTTATATGTTGCATAGTGTGGAAGATAATGGTAAGTCTTCAAAGCCTCAAAGAAGAAAATCTACTATTTTCATGTTCAGGCTATTGTATGGATTTTGTTCCAAGACTTTAATTCTAAAGTTATAACAGATAGTTTGAGACAAAGTGTCTTAATGACTTCTGCTTTCTATTCTAAAAAATTACTTCGATTGTATGGATTAGTGTTTTAATTTTTTTGTACTTTTCATCTTATCTTATAATATTCTAAGGGTTTATATGAGACCCTTTTGGGGTCAAATACATCATGGTACATCTAGGGGGTACCCCTTGGTCGTAAGAGGAAAAGAGTTGTAAACCTACCACTAAACACTAGGAATTAACTTTTCGACTGATCTATGTTCCATGAACATGAAAGTACGCTGAAAAAGCAAGTACAACTAAAGGGACATGATGCTAAGACTGAAACTGTGAATGAATGGAAGAAACAATGAAGAAGAACTATTATTTCAAGATGGAATGGACTCGAAAGGAAAGAGGTGAGCACTTGGTCTTTATGGCTGCTAATTCTACCCAAGTATATCCCTTTTTTGACTAACTCCTTCATAAAACCTTGATCGTAGTGACTTCTTTTTTCCCAATATTCTAACTTAACGATCAATGTTTTTAACCGGTACCTATTAATAATTAATATTAGTTTTCCTAACCACACATACTAAAGGTACTATAGATGCTTGATCACCCACAAATTTAATTAAAAACAAAATGTGAAAAATCAGACTCACTACTTCTAGTTTTGTTGGCAACTCAAACTCATAAGACACTTCACCAACCCTCTTAAAGATATAGAAAGGTCCAACATATATAAGAGTGATCTTTCCTTTCTTGTAATATCTTATCATCCTTGTCATATGTGACACTTTCAGAAAAACAAAATATCAACTTGGAACTCTAATTCCTTCTCCTTACATCTATAAAGGATTTTTGGCGTTCTGGCTGTATAATGTCTATCTCTAATGTGTATCACTTTGTTAATAGTATCTTGAATGGAATCTATCCCTATCAAGTCAGCTTCACCTACTTCTAAACAAACAACTGACGATCTATATCGAATCACATATGATGCCCCATAAGGAGTGATCTGAATGTTGTAATGGCAACTTTTCTTATAGACTAACTCTATAACGGGAAGCTGATCTCTCGACTATCCCTTAAATCAATAATGAAAGATCTGAACATATCCGATACGGTCTCAATGGTATGTTCTTCCTGAAAATCCATATGTTGATGTATTGTTATGCTAAGATTAACATGAATATAAAGGCCATTCTTAAATGACATCTACAAATCTAAGGTATACTGAACCTTCATCTAAAATGATAGACAAAAGAACTTCATGCAATCCCACTCTCTCAATAATGTAAATCTTAACTTTGTCTTCTGACCAAATCTATACCGGTAATAGTAAAAAGTATGTAGACTCAACAACTCTTTAAGTAATCAATTAAATAGAGTGAAGTTTATAGCCAGTACGAAGTAAATATGTGATGAAGTTTGTGTTCAACACTTCCAAATATCATGTAGGAATGCTGATCTCTCGAGTCAAACTTGCAGATTTATGTCATACATTAACTTGTTGACAATCGGGGCACTTATCCACGAATGTGTTGTATCCATTTGTGACGACCGAATGTAATACCCTGTACTTCTAATGACCTAAGATAGAGATTTACATGATGAATAATGACTTACAGATTTACTATAATAGAGTTTGTATACCTAACCTAATGCAAATATCTTAGTTTTAAAGAGTTATATCTTAAACGTCAATAAAAAACCATGACGCCCGAAAAGTAGTAAAAATTAGTGCATGTTCTTAGGTCATGTAAGGGTTTTAAGGTTTAGTATGATTGTTTAATATTATAAAAAAACAATGAATGTATATTAATACATGTTTAGGGTAAAAACATCTTTCTACAACCTCCAAGGACCACCCTAGGTGTCCTTGAGGAAAAACCAAACATATGGGGAAAAAAGCTTTAAAAAAAGCACCAACCTACAAGATCCATTAACGG